>NC_090657.1:212718767-212864982 GCF_040937935.1 Hyperolius riggenbachi | reverse complement strand
GAAGTTTTCGGTCGTAGGATCCATAATTCTAGTTTCCCATACTCCCCAAACTTTATTGTATTTTTTAGGGCATCGCCTATTAAGGTAGGGAGTTTTGTGTAACGGAAGGATCAAGTTGATGGCTCTAGCCCAGGTACCCGTGGTAGGTATTGATGTTTTCTTCCAATCTTTCAGAATTTCTTTCCTAGCCTGAATCCAGAGAATTTTAATTAGTTTGCTTATTTTTGGGAACACTATCCTCACCAAGTTTCCCCAGCAACAGCAGACCTGGGTCATAGGGTAAAGAGACTTGTAGTAGAGCATTTATTATTATGAGTACATCTCTCCAAAATGGGACAATTCGTGGACAAGTCCAAAATATATGGGTAAAACTGCCCAATTCTGCGTCACACCTCCAGCATCTGTCTGAATTACTGCTATTGATCCTATGCATGCGTTCAGGAGTTAGGTAGATTCTATGTAGGAATTTGGTTTGGATTAGTTGATCCGAGGCTGAAATGACCGATGTGGGAAAGTCCTCCAGTATAATATCCCAATCATCCCTATCCAAGGAAGGGACATCACTAACCCATTTCTGGAAGCACTTGTCCAGACTAGTGTTGTTTAAACATAAAAGTTCATTGTAAATAGCAGACATAGGTTTAGGGAGGTCTTTTGTCAGAAGCAGTTGTTCAAGATCGTCAGTTTTAAGCACAGGAGGTTGTGACCCAAACTGTGATCTGTGGGCGTGACGAAGTTGGAGATATCGAAAGAGGTACTTGTTAGGTAGATTAAACTGCGTCTTGAGCTCATTGAATGTGCTGTAAGCATTTTCGTGTTGTATATGTGCCAAGTTCTTTATCCCATATCTCGCCCACAGAGCTGGATCAGGAATTGTAGAAAAGTGAGATAATTGCGGGTTGCCCCAAAGTGGTGTAAATGGGGAAATATTGTTAGGTTTCACCAGGGGAGCTCTAGCTGCACTCCATGCCCTCCAGGTCGTTGCCATAGCCAGGGTTGTGCAAGGATTTGACTTAGGACCCCTATTCAAAGGGCCATTATTTCTGATTTATCGTGTAGCTTAAAGTGAACCTCCGGACTAAAAATCTATTCAGCAGAACTGAAAAGGCTTGGTGTTTCTTTAACAGTTTCACAGCATCAGAACTTTGTTTTTCTTACCAAAGCATCATTTTTATCTGCATTTTTAGCTAACCTCCACCCAAGAAAATTGCCCGGGTTTTTTTCCCCTGATGCTGTGCAAAGCATGATGGGATTTCCTATGTTATCCACGTTGCCTAGCAACTGGGAGGGGTGATCAGCACACAGGACAAGAGGCGCTAAGCTGACAAATCCTGCACACAAGTGTTGTACTCCGTTCCATAGCCTGATGAAGTGGGTTGAGCCCGCGAAACGCGTTGCATTTAATTGGAGTACCGTATTTTTCGCCGTATAAGACGCACTTTTTCTTCCCCAAAATGTTGGGGGAAAAGTGGGTGCGTCTTATGCGGCGAAGGTACGGATTTCGGGATGCAGAGGTGCGCAGGGAAGCACTATATACATTACCTGCTCCTGCCGCCGCGCTCCTGGCTCCAATCCTGGCTCCCCGATCCTCTTCTTCCATCTACCGCTGCCCGCTGCTGCCCCCGCCGAACATCGCTGGCCGGTCTTAATTAGCCGCGCAGGGATACACTATCAGCACACCACGTGCGCCGGGGTCACGCATACGCATGTGTGACCCGGCGCACGCTGATAGCGTATCCCTGCGCGGATAATTAGGACCGGCCAGCGTTGTTCGGCGGCATGCGTGACCCCGGCACGTGGTGTGCTGATAGCGTATCCATGTGGCTAAGACCGGCCAGCGATGTTCGGCGGGGGCAGCAGCGGGCAGCGGTAGATGGAAGAAGAGGATCGGGGAGCCAGGAGCGCGGCGGCAGGAGCAGGTAATGTATGTGTACTCACACTACCTGCACAGGGGGACACCGGCACTGGAGGACACACGGACAACGGGGCCACAGGCACAGGGGACGCTACAACAGGGGGACACTGCTACAACAGGGGGACACTGGCACAACAGGGGGACACTGGCACAACAGGGGGACACTGGCACAACAGGGGGACACTGGCACAACAGGGGGACACTGCCACAGGGGACACTGGCACAGGGGACACTGGCACAATAGGGGACACTGGCACAATAGGGGACACTGCCACAATAGGGGACACTGCCACAATAGGGGACACTGCCACAATAGGGGACACTGCCACAATAGGGGACACTGCCACAATAGGGGACACTGCCACAACAGGGGGACGGGGGACACTGGCACAGGGGGCTGCAGGCAGAACAGGGGGACACAGCAGGCAGAACAGGGGGACACAGCAGGCAGAACAGGGGGACACAGCAGGCAGAACAGGGGGACACAGCAGGCAGAACAGGGGGACACAGCAGGCAGAACAGGGGGACACAGCAGGCACAGGGGGACACAGCAGGCACAGGGGGACACAGCAGGCACAGGGAGACACAGCACAGGGGGGCACAGCAGGCACAGGGGGACACAGCACATAACTGTCCCCATATGTGGTGTAATAGTATGTAATGTAACTGGAAAGGGGGAGGTAAAAAGTCCTTAAGACACCCCTGCATCATAGACACACCTAGGTTTAGTTTTTTCTTTTTTTCCTGATTTTTGCCCTTTAAATCTGGGTGCGTCTTATATGCCGGAGCGTCTTATACGGCGAAAAATATATATGATTAAAGTTGTCTTTTGTGTTGAAATATCAACATTTTCTTGTCTTGCTTTGGGGGAGGTGAATCCACCTGTTTCCTCTCCTTTTTTTAAATCTTTTATCCATTTTTATACTTTTGGCGCCTCTGTAATATTGCTCTACATTATTGTCCACCCCTGGTGGAAGGGATTTGGCCCCTTTTTTCTGATCTACAGAGAGCGACTTCTTAATCCTGAGTGGGGACAGGTCTAATCTCCCCACCTGCCTATACAGTGGTTGCCTGGAGGGTAACCCACCTTTGTGAGTATAATTCTTATTATACGGCCGTTCATCCCCACTTACAGTACATACTACACTATATTGGGCTCTCAGTGTCTCCCCCCGCCCCCCTTACACAGGACAGTTGGAACTGTCTCATGCTCCCTGTCACCTCCTTTCAACCAAAAAAGGCTGCCCTCATGAAATCAAACATTTGCCTGTTCTTTTAAAACAGGATGGGTAAGAGATTATATTACCTATCTATTTTAATTAACATAACTAATGTAACTTAATGACAGTATGTCTGTTTAGGCTGAAGTTCCTCTTTAACTGTTAATTCTATTGCAATGTTGTTGTTGTTCTATGCTCGACCCATTGCCTGTTCGCAGAATGCCTTGTCGTGCCCTCATACTTGCAACTTTTGTTGCTACCTTGGAGCGCAGTCTCCCCTCGGGGCTGCATAAGGTGATTAGGAAAAAGTGGCGACTGTTCCTTAATGAACCTCTCCCTGCCTGTAGGAGCTGCAGCTGAAGCGAGCACAGAAAGCTGTGGAAGCGGAGAAAGTGGCGGAGGAGGAGCTGGCGTTGCTCGTACAAAGCGGGAAGGTCGGTAAGAAAAAGACCAGCAGGACCGCCATGGCATCGCCATCAGGAAGGATCCACAAGTCCAATAACGCAGCTGGTGAGATGTCCGGTATAAACAGAATGTTCTGTTTCGGATGAGGGCTGGTCAGACGGGGGCTTGGGCATGCCGCGTTTAGCCAATGCTTAAAGCAAAAAAAAACCTTATGATGAATTGCATGTGTAGTACGGGTAATCAATAGAACATTTAGTAGCAAAGAAAAGTCTCATTTTTATTTTAAGCTACAGTATATAGCTTTTTTTTTTTTTTCATAACACTGCATCAGTCATATTTACAGTTTACAAATTGCACTCTATCTTTTAAACTATAAAACGGAGCAGAGCGAATAACTTTTTGAACCTGCAGTAAAACCTTATCTCTAGCTGTCTCTCATTTTGTTTCTTTGATGCATAAATGCTTCAGAAAATAGGACTGTATTCAACCCAAGTTGGGTCAGAGAGCTCAGAGAAGCTCTTTTGCATAGATAACGAGTGAAGTTTTTTAACTCTTCCTGAACTGGAAAACAATACAAGACTCCTACCTTTGCTACTAATGTTCTTTGTGTTAGCTGTACTACACATACAGCTCATTAACTCATGCGTTTATTTTCGCTTTAAGTTTGCTTTAAAGCTTCTCTGCAAACAAGCTTTTGGTTCCAGGAATGCTGTTACCGCATTGCTGCGTTTGCAGGAATGATGAGAAAAGCCAGTTCTGACATTTAAAAAGCACTGTCCAATAAATTGAATGGACAGTGCTTTATTAACAAATGCCAAGCACAACAATTAACGTCGGTTCAACGTCCATGTGTACCGTCCCTTAATCAGCAGACAAGGGGGTTGATTCACTAAAAGGAAAGTTAAAGAGGAACTGTAACGACAAAACGGCCCCTGGGGGGTACTCACCTCGGGTGGGGGAAGCCTCAGGATCCTAATGAGGCTTCCCACGCCGTCCTGCGTCCCTCGGGGGTCTCGCTGTAGCCCTCCGTACAGCCGTGACGCAATATTTACCTTCCTGGCTCCTGCGCAGGCGCTCTGATGGCTGTTGGCGCCGAAGTAGGCGGAAATACCCGATCGCCGTCGGGTCTGCTCTACTGCGCAGGCGCAAGTTTCCGGCACCTGCGCAGTAGAGCGGACCCGACGGCGATCGGGTATTTCCGTCTATTTCCGTGCCGAAAGCAGCCACAGCGCCCCCGCTGGAGCCAGCAAAGGTAAATATTGAAGCTACAGTCGGCTCTGTCGCCGGCTGTTCGGAGGGCTGCAGCGAGACCCCTGTGGGACAGAGGACGGCGTGGGAAGCCTCATTAGGATCCGGAGGCTTCCCCCACCCGAGGTGAGTACCCCCCAGGGGAGGTTTTTGTTGTTACAGAGTCTCTTTAAAGAGGCACTACAGCGAAAAACTGTCAAATTTAAAATATGTGCAAACATATATAAATAAGTTCATTTTTTACACAGTAAAATGAGCCATAAATTACTTTTCTCCTATATTGCTGTCACAGTAGACAGTAGAAATCTGACAGAAGTGACAGGTTTTGGACTAGTCCATCTCTTCATAGGGGATTCTCAGCAAGGCTTTTATTCTTTATAAAGATATTCCCTAAAAAGGATTTAAACAATGATGCTGGCCAGCTTCCCTGCTCGCTACACAGTTTTTTGACAGTTGGACAGAGCAACTGCCATTCACTAAGTGCTTTGGAAAATAAATATATCCCTGAGAATCCCCTATAAAGAGATGGACTAGTCCAAAACCTGTCACTTCTGTCAGATTTCTACTACCTACTGTAAGTGACGGCAACATAGGAGAAAAGTAATTTATGGCTCATTTTACTCTGGAAAAAAAGTACTTCTTATTTGTATATGTTTGCACATATTTTAAATTTTACAGTTTTTCGCTGTAGTGCCCCTTTAATCTTAAAGAGTGCCAATAGCACGCATTAAGATTACCGGCATTTACGCAATTTATGCTGCGAGTTATGTAAATTGCAGAACGCACTATATACATGCACCACTTACGTTGCTTGAGTAACATGAAGCGTAGGTGATGCATCTATATATCGCCTTATGCACTCCATTGAGCTTTATTTGTTAGATGGCTGATTACAAGCTGAGGGCTTATCCCTGTGTCTTGAGTCCTGTGCATGACGTGATGGCAGCTGATAAGGGTGGCTGTGATCACCAGGAGACGCACACTGACAGGTTGGACTTGCGGTTTCTGGGATTCGGAGCTGGGGATGATCAATGACATGAAAATACTTTCACCTTGCATTCAAATGTCATGTAAATTATTTGCAGTTTGAAATTGGACCAATCAGACATCATCATTATTATTATTATTATTATTATTTTTAGTGAGCAGTTCAGCGGGATCTTATTTTCCTGTCCAATTTATCCTTGCTGGGTGTTGAAGGATCGCTGTAATGAGAGGGATATGGAGGCTGCCATATTTATTTCCTGCCCTGCTGATCTCTTTGGCTGCAATAGTGTCTGAATCACACCAGAAACAAGCATGCAGATAATCCTGTCAGATCTGACAATGTCAGAAACACCTGATCTGCTGCATGCTTGTTCAGGGGCTATGGCTAAATGTATTAGAGGCAGAGGATCAGCAGGATAGCCAGACAACTGGTATTGCTTAAAAGGAAATAAAAATGGCAGCCTCCTATATACCTCTTGTTACAGTTTTCCTTTAACCTCCTTGCGACCGCCTAACGCCAATCGGCGGTCGCAAGGTGGCAGCCCCAGGACCTTGTAATGCAAATTGGGATTTGCAGGGGATTGCGCGCACTGTTGAGCGTGCACCCCCGATTGAGTGACGGAGCTCCGCTCCATCATCAGTCTACCAGCGGCAATTGCCGCTAGGAGACAAACGACAAAACCGCCGTCTAGTTACATTGTACAGCGCTGTGATCTACATGTCACTCTGCTGCTGTCACCTGGAGAGGCGAGAGGGATCGGCTCTCATAGGCTAATGCCTATGAGAACTGATTGCTGTGATTGGTTGGCGGGGGGGGGGGGGGGGGGGAGGGAGTGGGACTGTGAAAATTAAACAAAAAAATAATGATCTTATTCAAAATTAATAAGGGGGAAAAAAAAAACACCTAACACTGGCAACAGCGATCAGAGCCCACCAACAGAAGTCTCTGTTGGTGGGCAGAAAAGGGGAGGGTTCAGTTGTGTGCTCGGTTGTATGGCTCTGCAATGAGCCTTTAAAGCTGCAGATCACCAATTTGTAAATACCTAGGGAGAGGGAAGGGTCTGGATCCTGTAGAGCCTTCCCTGTCTTCTCTTGCTCCCCTCATTCCAGCGTTGTCATCCCTGTTAAGTGTATTTGAACCAACCGCCTGGTCAAATACACATCCGTGAGCCCAGAAGCACTCGTTGGTTACATACTGCATGCATCAGCGCACACATTCACACATACGCAGTACGGAGCCGCCCATATTCAGAAACACTCAGGGACCCAAATGCTTCCGAAGGCTTCCCCGACGGCAAATTAAATGGGGCGAGAGTGCTGCAACAAGAAAAGACAGAAGATGTTATAGGATCCAGAGCCTTCCCTGTCCATAGGTAAGTATTTTAGTCACTTTTCATTTGCTTTGAATACAGCATATAACCATTTATAAAAGGGTACCTGAAGCAACTTAAAAAAAATACTGTAGCTACTTACCTCAGTAATGAGAAGCATCTGGATAGTCCAGGAGCTTCCCCGATCCTCCTGCAGCCCCCTGTTCCAGCAAAGGGCCCCTCTATACATATTCAACAGTGAGTCAAATATTTTTCTTCTGCTGTGGGTGTGGCCATGAACAAGCACATCCGCATTGGGCGTGTGCAATTAGTCTGCACCTGCCCAGTAGGATGTGTCCCGGAGCGGTTGCGTTCCGCTGGGCATGTGTGGACATTACTCGCACATACCCAGTCAGCATACGCTCGTACACAGGCGCGGAGCGCGGCGAGAAGAGGTAGCCTGCGCTGGAATGCTGGCCTCTGCGAGGATCTGGTATACAATATAAGATCACCAACTTATGTTGGAAGCATAACTCAATAAAGTGTTACTTCTCCTAGAGTCACTTTTGTTGGTTTCTAGGCCACTATTATTCACAATTTATATTTGTAAGGCCCTGTTCACACCTAAGCGTGAATCGCGCGATTCCCGCTAAATGCAAACCGCTAGCGTATTTAAAAACCGCTTGTCCTATGCTAGTCTATGGCGATGGCGGGCGTTTTGTGATTATCGCTAATTGCAAACACGTTACCTGGAGCGGTTTGCTGCCAATTCTGGAGCGATCGCGATTAGTATTTAAAGAACCGCTAACCGCAAGTGCTCCCAAAACCCTAACTTGTCCAGTGATTTTTTTCGCGTTTATTGCGGAAAAATCACGCCCGCAAAACGCTAGCGCTTTGCGATTCCTAGTGTGAATGAGCCCTAACAGTTACCCCTCAATGAAATAAGTAGAACACTTAGACCAGAATCTCTTTACGTAAAAATATATTCCTGAAGTGCTATACAGATGTACAAATTGCATATTATAATAATGTAACAAAATATATATAACTAGCCGACCCGCGGTGTAGCATATGTCGCATAAGGGGGTAGCGTGCAGGAAGGGGGTATTGGGCAGAGCGGCGGGGAGGGGGGTCGGACTCCCCCTCCCTCTCCTGGGTCCCCATCTTCTCTATCTCTCTAGCTTAACTTCAGCTGCAGCCGCGGGGCGGGAAGCGGGGAGGACTCCCCTCTTTCGCGTTCCAGCGTGCGTTCCACTGTTGTCACTTCCTGCAATGCCACCCCCTGCAGTTGTCCCCGCCGCGGCTCAGTTTCGCTTTCTGCGACTGAGCCGGCTACTGGCCGTGCGCACCCTCGTTTGCGCTTCCTTTGCCTGAAGCGTCATTCCCAGGCACAGTAGAGATTCATACGGTGTCTGGGCAGGACGCACCCGGTGACAGGAGCGGCAGATGAAGACTCCCTCGGCCAGGGCTGCGCAGTGGCCGGAGACCGGCTCAGTTCAAAGCGGAACTGAGCTGTGGCAAGGGACTGGAGGATCGTTGAGTATCAGCGCAGGCACAGGCCAACTGCAGGGAGGCGGTAGAAGCACCAGGTAAGTAAAACTGTTTTTTTTTTTTGTTTTTTTTTAATTACCTGACTTAAAGTGTACCCGAGGTGACATGTGACATGAGATAAACATGTGTATGGACAGTACTAAACATATTAATAACCAGGGTGTTTTCCTTGTTTTATTTTGCTGCCTAAAAAAGTTAATTTTTAAGGATGGAAATGGCAGCTTTTGTCTTGTCGGTACCTTGTCAGGAATATAGTAAACACCACTGATAAGAAAATTACAGCCATAAAAGTTTTCCTGGCAGAATACATTTTTCTATATATTTCTGAGAGCAGAGGTAGAGAGAAAAGGGTCAATATAGTTCATGTATTTTCATTTAGGGACACTTAATAGACTGCAACTGAGCAGAGACAACAAAACATTTAATCAACTTTCTAAATGTTTAAATATAAAATACAATCCTTGGATGTCTAAAAAAGTCATTTTTAGGAGTAGGAGGATAAATATAATGGTTTATCTCATCAGTTTATTTTCACCTCTGGTTCACTTTAAGATTCCCTTTTAAGAAAAACTGACTTACTGTACCTAGCCAACTACTTCTAGATGCCCCAATCACAACTCAAGAAATTGAAGATGCTATTTTTTCTCTACCTCCCTCCAAATCTCCTGGCACTGATGGTCTGCCAGGGGAATTCTTTAAACAATATAGGTCCCTATTGGCCCCTAAGCTTCTAGCATTATATAACCATGCTTTGGAAATAGGCACTCTCCCATTCTCTATGAGAGAAGCTCTAATAATTTTAATCCTAAAGCCAGGAAAGAACCCATTACACTGTGAGTCATATCGTCCTATCTCCTTAATCCAGACTGACATTAAAATACTAGCTAAATTACTGTCACAACGCCTGAATAAAGTAATCACTTCCTTAGTGCACACAGACCAATCTGGTTTTATTCCAGGTAGATCAACATCCCTGCATATCAGGTTATTTCTTGCCATGCAGGTAGAACACGAGAATGTTGGCACCAGAGTGGTGGCGTCCCTTGACGCCGCCAAAGCTTTCGACACCATTGAATGGGACTTCCTACTGTTTGTTCTACACCGTTTTAATATTGGTCCCCGCTTTATTGCTTGGGTTAAACTCCTTTATACTGACCCCTTTGCCCGGATCCGAATCAATGGTTGGATCTCTGATGCCTTTCCTATATCCAGAGGCACGAGACAGGGCTGCCCACTGTCTCCCCTTTTATTTGACCTGGCGATTGAGCCCATTGCTGCTCTAATAAGACAAGATCCCCAAATCCTAGGTCTGACGAAAACAAACCAAATTGACAAAATCAGTCTGTATGCTGACGACATGCTTTTATTCCTTAAAGTGACTCTGTAACAAAAATTACAACGTTTTTTCTACCATCGTACAAGTTCCTAAACGTATTCTAATGTGTTCTGGCTCACTGCAGCACTTTCTACTATGACAGTCTCTGTAATAAATCAATGTATCTTTCCCCTGTCAGACTTGTCGGCCTGTGTCTGGAAGGCTGCCAAGTTCTTCAGTGCTGGTCTGTTCCTCTATGCACACTCTAGTGTGTGTTTTATTTACATAAGCCAGCAGCTTCTCTGCTATCTTATCAGTAATAGAAGAGAGCTGGATAAAAATCCTCCTCTGTGAAAGTAGCTGGGTGACACATACTGAGGGATTACAAACACAGGCACAGGCAGAGCTGTCTGCAGGAAGCCTGTAATGTTCAGTGCATGAGAGAAGAAGGGGACAGAAGGTAAACACACAAATGATCTTTTGAGATTCAAAAGTAAAGCTGTATACAGCCTGCTTGTGTATGGATGTATTTTCTATGTGTGGACATATTGTACATCAACCTACTTCCTGTTTTGGTGGCCATTTTGTTTGTTTATAAACAAACTTTTTAAAACTGTTTTTGACTACTTTTAATGCGGCGGGGAGCGGCGAAATTGTGACAGAGGGTAATAGGAGATGTCCCCTAACACACTGGTATGTTTACTTTTGTGCGATTTTAACAATACAGATTCTCTTTAATGACCCTGGTCCTTCCCTCCATCGTGCTCTTCTCCTTATTGATAATTTTGGACAATATTCTGGTTTACGCATCAACTGGTCCAAATCCTACATTCTCCCCATTGATGTGTTCCCTCCAACCCTGTCTCAGGCCTCTTCTTCCCTCCAATGGGCATCAGAGATCACATACCTTGGTATCAAGATCTCACGTACACCACAAGATTTTACCTCTTTAAACTGGTCACCCCTATTACAATATATAAATGCCAAATTCCTGGCCTGGTCCAAACTTCCTATTAATGTAGCTGGTCGAGCAAACCTATTCAAAATGGTGCTCCTTCCCAAGATACTTTACGTCTCATGGAATGCCCCGATTTATCTTCCATATGTCACTTTCTCCAAAATAAATACTCTCCTAACTCAATTTATTTGGTGTTCCACGAGACACCGCCTCTCTCTCACCACCCTACAGAACCCAAAGGATCTAGGGGGCTTGGCAGTTCCCAACTGTCACCTATACTACTTGGCTTCTCAATTATCACACATATACCATGATCTAACAATAAACAGAGGTCGGACATGCTCCCTTATGTACGACATTCCCCCCCTTCGCCACTTGGACCCCCTTTCTGTTATTGCCACTGGAGCCAAAAAATCCCCCCATGCCAAGCAATTGCCAATAACCTTTCACCAAACCTTAAAGGTATGGGATACTGCACACAAGTACCTCGAGTTAGACACCCCTCTGAAATTCACCCCACTGTGGGAAAATCGTGGCCTTCCTGAACTTCAAAAGCTCCCTAATAGTCGTCTATGGTCTGAGCGTGGCATCATTTACCTATACCAAGTCCTTGACTCTGGCTCTATTGTTCCATATGAACAACTAGCAATCACATTCCAACTTCCAATATTTATGAAGTTCTATTATATGCAACTCTCACACGCCCTTAGAGCCCAATTTACTGTGCTACCACCTTCTCTATCAGACTCTGCCATATTAAACTTTGTGACTGGCCCTTCTTCCAGTCGGTTAATATCAGCCTTATACGCAGCTATTATGCTATCTGGTGCCACTCGTAGAGCCTACGCCTGGAAAACTCAGTGGGTGCAGGATCTTGGAGAGATCTCCGATGAAGATTGGGAGGAGGCCCTCGAAGATTCTGCCAGGGTTTCCCCCCACATTCCGGACAGGTTACTTAGTCTCTATGTGGTGCATCGAGCCTACCTTACCCCGGTTAGACTAGCTAAATTTCGAACTGGTTATTCACCCCTATGTCCTAAATGTGCCCAGTCTCAGGGCACCTTTTACCATATGATATGGTCCTGCCCTGAGGTAAACATCTTTTGGCAGCAAATTGTCAAATTCCTAAATGACAAAATGGGCTGCTCAGTTGCCCTTGACCCCAAACTCTGCCTACTTAATATGGTTCCTCATGACACCCACAATAAGTACACCAAAATGTTCCTCCTTAATGTCTTACATATAGCTCGCAAAGTTCTTACAAGACACTGGATACAACCCCAAGTCCCTGAATTGATTGACTGGAAGAGGGCAGTGAATTTAGTTCTCCCTTTCCATAAGGCCATCTATGCACGCAGGGGGACTGAACGTAAATTTCATGCCATATGGGATACCTGGGTCAACTCACGTTACACACGTTGTAAAACTTGATTTGTCTACTGGATTTTTACACACCTTACATTGCCATGATGTGGGGGGATGGGGGTAGATTTGTGGGGTATTCGGCTGCTTAATGTATATAATGTCCACTGTTTGTTTGGGTTGTTGTTATATTGTTATGTTATAACATGTCTCTTGTTGGTCAATGTATCCTGCCAACTAAAGATATTCCCCTCTGGACTCTTCTACCCTTATAGTGCCCACATATTATTCTACTGTTCCACTCCATTAACCCTCAAGTCTCTTATAAGAAAATATATTCCGCCTGCGTGCGGTTAATTCAATGTCTTGTATCACACTGCATCATTTCCAATAAAGATGACATGTTAAGTCAAAAAAAAAAGAAAAACTGACTTCCGAACAAACTGCCAATAAGAACAGTCCCTAAAATGTGATATTTGATTTGGTGGGCACAGACACAGAGAGGGACACTGAGGGCATAGGGTGACAGAGGTGACACTGTGTGTGTGGGGGTGGGGGGGGAAAGAGGGTGCAGAAGGGACAATGAAGACACCGTGGGGGGACTCTGGAGGTACATGGGGGCATAGAGGCGGTACAGGGGACAGAGATGGCACAGTGTCCTGACTTAAGAACGGATTCACCTTATGAACAAACCTACAGTCCCTATCTCATTCGTTAACCGGACTACTTGTATACAGCATTTGAATAATGTTAATATGACCTCTTGAAAAAAGATCATGGATAAAGCAAAAATGATAAATATAGAAGACTAATGCAGTGTTTTCTGACAAATCCTCTGGCCCATCCAGAGGCATCCTTCTACTGAGGAAAGTACCGGTATATACTGTACACATTATTACCCCTCCACACTTCAGCCTCACAAAAACAAATGTAAAAGGGCATTGAGTATTTTTTTTTATTGTAGGCAGGGCCAGGGGATGAGATATATGGGTCTTCTATAATTACGGCCCCAGGGGGATGTGGGGGGGGGGGTGCTGCACACTCAGCAAGGAGGGGGAGCTCTGTTTTATACAGTACACCTCAAACCAAGTAAGCAGGACTTAATGTCTGCCATTGATCATTGCAGGTTCCAGGGCGCCGGAGGTTTTGGAAACTGACAGCTTTGGGGTTCCCCTCTTCAGACCATCGCCAGACTACAGAAACCCCGAGCAAAGTGTACCGGTATGTGTCTGAGCTAGGTCCTCGTGCCCCTATGTCGATATGTGGCGTGTGGGCATTGTGCTTTTCTCTCTGCTCATTAGTCTCAGCCTCTAAACATTTCAGAGTTGATGACTCAGAAAAGGTACTCAGACCAGATGTCCCCGCCACACTGGCCGCATGCTGGTTCCCGCCACACTGGCCGCATGCCGGCGCCCGCCACACTGGCCGCATGCCGGCGCCCGCCACACTGGCCGCGTGCCGGCCCCCGCCACACTGGCCGCGTGCCGGCCCCCGCCACACTGGCCGCGTGCCGGCCCCCGCCACACTGGCCGCGTGCCGGCCCCCGCCACACTGGCCGCGTGCCTGCCCCCACCACACTGGCCGCGTGCCTGCCGCCGCCACACTGGCCGCTTGCCTGCCGCCGCCACACTGGCCGCATGCTCCTTGGATCCAAACCCCCCAGACTTCTGCTGACTTATGAACCAGAAATATGTAGAAAATAGAATTCTGGGTGGTTTTAACACAAGCTGTGTACTATTGCCATGGTTATAAACCACTTCCTAATAGTAAATGGACATTGTATGTACTTGTGCATACATATGAATCAGCCGCAGGGAGAGTTGGTCGCAGGGTAAGCCGATACCCTTTTCCTGCACAAGTACCGGCGGTGTTTATTACTTCCCCAACCCTTACCTCCCCCCCACCCCCCCCCCCCCCCCCCCCCTTCAGGTCGCCAAGGATAGTGGAGGAAAGACGTAATTCGGCTTCCAGCTATTGGTGGCGGCCCGAATTATGCTGTTTTTGTAGCAATTTGAGCTCGGTCTCAAAATTACTCACGGTGCACTGCTATAGCCATAATTCCTATTAGCCTATGGTGGCTCCGGCTGCACCCAAATCTCCTGCACTGTTTTTATAGCGTTCCTGTATTTGAGCGTATGCTGTTATATCTCCTAAGTTAGTGATAGAGGTATATCCCACATCTGCAGGAATGTGCGTACAAACCGCTACTGCTATTGCTCTCACCCAGCCATAGGAAGCTGGCTGAGAGCAAGATTCATACTTATTAATTTTTTCTTTTTTTTTTATAGTGAAATTGATATGTAATGAAAATAGAAAGTCCATATGTTAAACGTATGAGACCATAAATCTGTAGCTCCATGCATCAGTACAATAGGTGTACACTGTCATTTGCATATATGCAGTATTATATATGCAATAAGAGTTGTGCTTGTTCTTTTGGGGAAAAAAAAATACACAAAAAAAACCAAAACCTCTAGTTTACCTCCAGCCAAATAAAGGGCAATGGTCTGGGTGCCTGTGCCTAACTGTAGGAACTATGCAGCAGTGCCAGCAGGACTGTGGGAAGCATTTTTCTTTTTCTTTACAGTAAGGGCCCGTTCAGACTACACGCGTTTCCAGCCGCGTTTTGGAAACGCGTGCAGGAGGCCGACACGCACGACATCAGACAGTGCGTAGAGTGCACTGTCTGATGTTCACACTGCATGCGTTCCGGACCTGTGCGGTCCGGGAACGCATGCTCCACGCAGATTTAGCAAAAACGCGCGGCTGTCCCATTCACTTTCCAGTGATGGGATCAGCCACGCAACGCATACAAACGCGGATGGCGTGCGCTCGTACGCGTTGCGTTCCGCATGCGTGGCCATCCGCGTTTGTAATGTGAATCGGCCCTAACAAGCTTATGTCAGCATGCATATAACAGAAAGCTTCCTGTTTCAGATAACATAAAGACACTATGACCAAAGGCTAATGGAATCCCTGCCTCCCTTTAAAGAATACATCCAGGGACTTTAAAGATAAAAATAATCCACTTACCTGGGGCTTCCGCCAGCCCCTGCCAGCCGTCCTGTGCCCTTGGCGCAGTTCTGCTCACCGCCGATGGCCCGGAGTCGCACTGACATCATCTGGATTGCACTGCGCAGGCGCAGTACAGTCCGGATGACGTCAGTGCGACCAGTGAGCCGCATGCTGGAGTGCAGAAGAACCAGACCTGGGAAGGTCGGCATCTCCACCGGAGGGGACCGGGAGCCACCGGAGCTGCAGCGAGGGCACAGGACGGGTGCGGGGCTGGAGGAAGCCCCAGGTAAGTGGATTTTTTTATTCACATAGAGTTCACACAGTGATGTAAGCCTGTTGTCGCCTAGATGGTGTTTGCTGTGGGAAGGACAATAAGCTGGGGAAGTAGGGAGGGAATATTAGTACAGAGCTGGGTTGGGAAAAAAAGGGGGTGGCCGAAGTGATGTCACTATTGGCATCAAAGAGGAACTGTAAAGATGGAACCCAGAAGAATGCTCTTTTCTTTTTTTTCATACCACATTTCTCCTAAACGGTGACAGTGGTCACTAAGAACTAAATGAATTGCCATCTGTGTCTCTTTCTTATGTAATTTCCCTGACTTCCTGTTTCCCTGACGTCCTATTTAAATCAGACCTGAACTCGGAATTTCCTCTCTGCTCTAAAAGATATGCAAGATAAGTACCCTTTAAAGAAAAAAAATTCTTTATTACAGCTTACAGAATGGCAATAAATCTGCTGTGTGTCTACTTCCTTTTATCATATAAGCAGACAAAAGGTTAACATCCTGCATTTACATATTAGCTGCGTCTGCCAAGGACTGCCATATTTCTGTGCTGACACAGCTGAGATAACAAATTACACTTGTGATTACTTACAGATGAGGGAGAATTAGACAGGCTCTTCTCTCTTAAAAACACACAGGGTGCATTTCTTTCTGTTTTCCATGTGTCCTGTACAAGAGTTCTGGTCCACTTTAAGATTGCACTAAATTGTATACTGAGATTTATAGAGCAAGACGTATTCTCTGCCTCCTCAGATAATTCATACATCCTTTCTGGACAAAGTACTCTTTAATTGATATGTCAGCCGTCTGTCTTCATAGCGTTTTGTCTCCTGTGCTGTAGGGGGCGACAACCACAGAGCAGGCCCTCGGGGATGTAGACGTCGCAGCCTCCGCCCAGTCTAAGACCACCCTCACCGACCTACTGGACACCCTGAAGCAGCTGGAGGAGCCAGAACATCTGCTGGACATACAAAGTGATAAAAAGGACAAGTTCAGCTGGATCGATGGGGTAAGACGGTCACCAAAAACGCCTTCTGATCTTTATCGCAGCTTGAAAATTAAACAATTAAACTCCACCTTCCACCAAGGTGGAATTCAATTGGTTCATTTTCAAGCAGAATAAATATACATACAGAATTTGCATACTCGAATATAAGCCGACCCCCCCCCCCCAACTTTTACCTTTAAAACCTTGAAAAAATGATTGACTGGAGAATAAACCAGGGTAACAAATGCAGCAGCATTTGCCTGTAGCATTTCTTTAGGACGTTGCTTTTTATTTTTAAATTTGCTTTATTGAAAATGCAAACAGAAAAATGTTACAACAGTGATTAATGACCTCACATCATACATATAAAAACTTGAAATCGAGCTGAGGATCAACAGAATATACAGTTTAACAATAGCAAGCTGTGATGTTGGTACCAAGCCAACTGTACATACAATTCAGTATTATACACCCATGTAAAACATACCGGTAATAGTTATGGGTAACATAAAATGTGTGATCCATTGATCACTTCATCTACGGCTCTTTAATATAAAATAGATTAAAAAAAAAAAACAGATACATTAATACAAACCCTTAAAGAGACTCTGTAACAACAAAAACCTCCCCTGGGGGATACTCACCTCGGGTGGGGAAGCCTCCGGATCCTAATGAGGCTTCCCACGCCGTCCTCTGTCCCACGGGGGTCTCGCTGCAGCCCTCCGAACAGCCGGCGACAGAGCCGACTGTAGCTTCAATATTTACCTTTGCTGGCTCCAGCGGGGGCGCTGTGGCGGCTTTCGGCACGGAAGCAGGCGGAAATACCCGATCTCCGTCGGGTCCGCTCTACTGCGCAGGCGCCGGAAACTTGCGCCTGCGCAGTAGAGCAGACCCGACGGCGATCGGGTATTTCCGCCTGCTTCGGAGCCGACAGCCGTCAGAGCGCCTGCGCAGGAGCCAGGAAGGTAAATATTACGTCACCGCTGCACGGAGGGCTGCAGCGAGACCCCTGACGGATGGAGGACGGCGTGGGAAGCCTCATTAGGATCCGGAGGCTTCCCCCACCCGAGGTGAGTACCCCCCAGGGGAGGTTTTGTCGTTACAGTTCCTCTTTAAGCAACAGCTCAAACACAACCTAATAAAATAAAATCAACCCAGGTGTTGGGGCCACTAAGGTGATTAATAATTAACTGATAGTTAGAGAAAATTAGTACTCACATTGGATAACATGGCTTCAAATTTTGCTCTGGAAGTCTAGCCATTTTTTCCATATCTGCCCAAAAGAACTACTATCAAATAAACTGTTCTTCTGTAAACACCACGTACCTATAGAGCTTTCAGCCAGCAACACTGGAAAGCTTTTCAGAGTCTCTCTTCACAGCCTGTGTGAAAATAATGCCTTGTTTACCAGCTGTTTGTAACAATTTGTGTTGGCATTGGGCTAGAGGCTAGAACTATGCCATGTAGCTAGGTTACACTTCTCTGTCACTATTCACAGTGGAATGATGTACTTTTTCTGCCCTGCCTGCTTTCTCACAGCTCATATGAGAACAGCAGAGGGATTTGTAGATACAGAGAAGGCTCTGAAAAGGACATTTACTTTTTCCTTACTTGGATGCTCCCCTCCCCTCCCCCCATTCAGAATGAGATCTCCCTAGCTGAAGATGGTTTATGTATGCTGGACGTGCTGGACACAGTCCTCCATAGTAATGCTCACAGTGAAAACTGTTCTCTGTAAATGTCATATTTTCTCCACATGAAACATGAAAAGATGGAAAAAGCCTTTTTTATTGCTATTTGCTAGTAGTTACTGGAAATATATGTGGCATTTAGGGCCCTTTTCCACCAGCGCTGGCTGAATCGGAAAGACGCAAACCGCTAGCGATTTTACAATCGCTACGGTTTGCTTTTTAACATAGGAATCGCGGTAGGTCATTTCCACTATCGCGATTCGCTTTTGACGGGAACGCGAACGCGCGGCAGAGCGATATTTGCCGCGATTTAATCGCGGCCGCAAACGTCGGGGAATCGCCGGTAATTGCGATTCAGCAATCGCTAGTGTTCAGCGTGAACGCTAGCGATTGCTAGTGGAAAAGGGCCCTTAGAGTTTAACTTTGATAGTTGTCCTTTGAATGGGGGCATTTACGATGTGACTATAACAGGCCTCTCACCGCTACTGCAGTTCATGTGAAGTATAATTTAGTATTGTTAGATACCAGACTAGTTCTAGAAGAACAAGGCGGTCCCTCAGAGTAGCTCACCATCTAATACCTATTATAGTCACATGTCTATGCATGTATCGTGTAGTGTATGTGTCATAGTCTAGGCCAATTTAGGGGGAAGCCAAATAACTTATCTGTATGTTTTGGGGATGTGTGAGGAAACAGGAGCGCCCGGAGGAAACCCAGACAGACAGTGGGAGAACCACTACGCCACTGTGCTGCCCCAGCGTATTGTTCGGACACCATAATGTTTGAAACAGAATCAAATACATCCTGAGCAGATAAATAGGAAGGCTTCCGGTGACTCGATAAATGACCTCTAGATATGGTCACTGCCTTCTGGACAAACTTATGCTCATGTTTAGAGATCTTCCTTGGTCTTCTCCCCAAAAGATAGATGGTGGGAACATTTATTTAAAGGGACTCCGAGCACCTCTCATGGGCATGCCTTTAAGACTCCAACCATAACTGCAAAGTACTTAAAGAAGCATACCTTTCTGTACAGTCCTGGCCAAAAGTTTTGAGACTGTCAAAAAATATTGGAAATGAGAAAAGTTGGTGCTTAAAGGGACTCTGAGGAGTGCCCAAATTTAAAAGCATACACTTACCTGGGGTTTCTTCCAGCTCAGGGTAGGCGGCGAGGTCCCGCAGCGTCCTCCTGGCTTGTCTCCTTCAGCCTCTGCCGGCCCCCAGTTTTCAGCGTCACCCGGCGACACCAGAATGGTGGTGGGTGAGGCCAGCCTCCTGTAGCTCCTCCCACCTACATGTTTTGCCCAATCAGACTTCTTCAGGGTGTGGCTTAAGGCGGAAAGAAGTGGTTCACCTGTTATATACTCTTATTGGCGGTCACCTGACTTTCTTCTGGACGCCATCTTTGTTGATGGAATAGGGTGCCCATATTACGAGTATATACTTTTTTTTGTAATAATACATGCAGCATGTATTATGTCAACAAGTTTCATAAGTTAGCAGCTGTGGGTCATTCTGGAAGATCTGGATAGATGGTTTTTTTTTTTTTTTTTTGGTGATGAGCACAGGGCTGGAGATCATTATGTCAGGCTGATTGAGTTAGAATGGCAGACTTGACATGTAAAAAGGAGGGTGATGCTTGAAATCATTGATCTTCCATTGTTAACCATGGTGACCAGCAAAGAAAAACATGCAGCCATCATTGCGTTGCATAAAAATGGCTTCACAGGCAAGGATATTGTGGCTACTAAGATTGCACTTAAGTCAACAATTTATAGGATCATCAAGAACTTCAAGTAAAGAGGTTCAATTCTTGTTAAGAAGACTTCAGGGCGTCCAAGAAAGTCCAGCAAGCGCCAGGATTGTCTCCTAAAGAGGATTCAGCAGTGAGGCGAAGACTTATGGAAGAGGGCCTGGTGTCAAGAAGAGCAGCAAAGAAGCCACTTCTCTCCCAAAAAAAACATCAGGGACAGATTGATCTTCTGCAGAAAGTATGGTGAATGGACTGCTGAGGACTGGGGCAAAGTCATATCCTCCGATGAAGCTCCTTTCCGATTGTTTGGGGCATCTAGAATAAGGCTTGTCAGGAGAAGAAAAGCTGAGCGCTACCATCAGTCCTGTGTCATGCCAACAGTAAAGCATCCTGACACCATTCATGTGTGGGGTTGCTTCTCATCCAAGGGAGTGGGCTCACTCACAATTATGCCAAAAAACACAGCCACGAATAAAGAATGGTACCAAAACACCCTCCAACAGCAACTTCTTCCAACAATCCAACAGCAGTTTGGTGAAGAACAATGAAGAAAAATGCATTTTCCAGCACAATGGAGCACCGTTTCATAAGTGGCTCGGGGACCAAAACGTTGAAATTTTGGGTCCATGGCCCGGAAACTCCCCAGATCTTAATCCCATGGAGAATTCCTCAAGAGGCGGGTGTACAAACAAAAACCAACTAATCCTGAGAAACTGAAAGTAGTGATTATGAAATAATGAGTTGCTATCAGTCCGGATTTGGCCCAGAAGTTGATTGAGAGCATGCCTAGTCGAATTGCAGAGGTCCTGAAAAAGAAGGGCCAACACTGCAAATACTAACTCTCTGCATAAATCTCATGTAGTTGTCAATAAAAGCTTTTGAAACGTATGAAGTGCTTATAATTATATTTCAGTACATCACATAAACAACTGAAACAAAGATCTAAAAGCAGTTTTGTGAAAACTCATATTTTTGACAGTCTCAAAACTTTTGGCCAGGACTGCAGCTTGTGCTCTACTCTTTTATTTGATGCTTGAATCGCCGTTCTACACCAAATAGTTTTCGTTTGAATTCAATATAAAAATTGTGGCTGCCATCTTGGCTATGTTATAACTTCCGGGTCACCCCTGTCTTCTCTGTTAGAGAAGTACATCACTGCATGAAGCAGGAAGAGGAAGTGACACGCATGGCCATTGCAAGAGGCTCCTCCAGAGGGGTCATAGCACGACTTTGTGGGATGTCCTGCTGGGGGGGTCTGATCGCCGCCGGCCATCTGCGTTTTGCGGGGGGGGGGGGGCTCCTCAAAGCCCCCCTCCGCAGCCATTTCCGCCCTCTTCCTCCTTACCTCCCTCCCTCTCTCCGTAATGATGGAGAGGCTTCAGCCTATCATATGCCGGCGATCCCCGGCCAATCAGAGGCCGGGGATCGCCGATCTGCCTTACGGCGCTGCTACGCAGCAGCGCCGTATGATGTAAACAGCGGGGATTTCTTCCCTGCCTGTTTACATTTTGCCGGAGAGCTGCGATCGGCGGCTCTCCGGCTGTTCACGGAGACACCCTCCGTGAACTGACATGGAAAGGCCGCTCGATCGAGCGGCCGTTTCCATGGTAACCCGCAGACGACCAGTTTACGCCAATCGGCGTTAGCTGGTCGTCAAGAGGTTAAGCGCTGCCTGAACCTTCCCCTTAAAGGCATGCTTATGAGAGGAGCTTGGAGTCCCTTTAACAGGTTTTCAAGTAATAGATCAGCAGCAGTGTCAGATATTCGGGGTAACCCCTCCCTCAATGCAAACCATACAGTATGATGTTTGTACTGAGACTGCGCTGTGGGTCAATTGCCCACCTGCTGTTGGGATATTACTCTCTAGTAACTTTTTTAAAAGGAACCCGAGGTGAGTGATATGAAGGCTGCCATATTTACTTCCCTGTAAACAATACCAGTTGCATGTCTTCCTGGTCCTGTTTCTCTCATACTTTAAGCCATAGACCCTGAACAAGCATGTGCAGATCAGGTACTCTGAGTCAGCCGGCTCTGGATTTGCCATATGCTTGTTCCAGGGTTTTGACTAGGACACTATTTATGCCAGAAGATTAAATGGGCTGCCAGGCAGTTGGCATTGTGTTTACAAGGAAAGAAATATGGCAACTTCAATATCCCTCTCACCTCGGGTTCCTTTAAAAAATGGTGGTGTTCACAATGTGCGTGACACCTGAATTTATTATACAGGGACACCCTAATCAACCACAATGACATATAAATAAGGTCAGTTTTTTTCTAAAACAACCATGCACTATTATCAAAAAAATAGGTTATTTATTCAACAGATAATATAAAGATACAATCAATCAATCAATTTCTAAAACCAAGGTATGCTTCTCAGAATCCAAATGACAGGACACAGTGTTGTTTATTACACAGCGCTGCCTCTCATACACAGGGCCAGATTTGTACTCTTTACCCCCCCCAAGGCCACTGTCAGAAGCCGCCCCCCTTCAGTATAGGTAGCCACATGACCCTTCCTTCCTCCCTCCACTATAGGCGGCAGTCTGTTCACCCTTCCCTCTAGTACTGGCAGCCAGAGGACCCTTCCTCCACCCACTTCCAGTATAGGTAGCCAGATAACCCTTACCCTCCCCTAGAGTTTAAATAGTCTGATGACCCCCCCCCCCCCCCCGCCTTCAGTATAGGTAGCCTGATGACCCCTTCCCTCTAGTATAAGAAGCCAGATGACCCTCCCTCCCCCTTCCGAATAGATAGCCTGATGACCCCCTCCCTCCAGTATAGCCTGCTGCCCTCCCACCCTTGATCCTGTAGTGCCCTAGGCCATGGCCTATGTGGCCTTGGCTTAAATCCGGCCCTGCTCATTCAACATTCTGCCCTTTTCATACATGCACAAAGATAGTATCCCAAAATAAAAAGTAAAAAATCAGAATATACATCTAGTTATGCCTGGGTAGGATCAATGTCTTATAAAGTGTACCTGAGATGAAGGGGGGGGGGGGGGGTTTATAAATACCTGGGGCTTCCTCCAGCCCCTCTCCAGGCTTACCACTACCTTGCTGTCCTCCTCCGCCTCCTGGTTCATCTGAAATTGCCCACGGAAAGTCCTCCGATCTGCGGCATACTGCGCCTAGAAGCTTACGCAGTACTATTGCGCAGGCATAGAACACTCTCGGCCGCGCTACGCCTGTGCTGACTGGCCCCGACTGGAGGACTTTTCGGGCCAGTTTTAGAAGACTGGGAGAGGAGGATTGTGAGGCAGCAATAAGCCTGGAGGGGGCTGGAGGAAGCTCTAGGAATGTATAAACCCCCCCCCCCCCTTGTCTTGGGTACACTTTAGTAGTGTCTTAATGCAGCATACCTTAGGGCAGATCCCATGGATAGTGTTAAACTGAGTGTACTGGCACCGTCACCGTCATGCAAGTATTCACTGCTTCTGGCGATGCTGCAATTGTTAGTAAATTGGAGCGGCTAATTTGCAAGCTGGAGCGGCAGTGGAGAATTTACATGGCCCCCGGCAGTGTGAATGGCAAACGTGGAAGCTTTGGTGTGGTGGCTGTCACAGGTAAGCCTAAGTCCTGCTGGGTCTGTCTCCAGCAGTGTGGATGGCATTCAC
Source organism: Hyperolius riggenbachi (assembly GCF_040937935.1). Classification (NCBI taxonomy): domain Eukaryota; kingdom Metazoa; phylum Chordata; class Amphibia; order Anura; family Hyperoliidae; genus Hyperolius; species Hyperolius riggenbachi. The sequence continues at coordinate 212,841,365 of NC_090657.1, read as the reverse complement.
TGCAGCCTGGATAGCCGCTGTCACAGGTGAGCCCAAGTCCACAGACCCAGCAGACATTGATCCTATCCAAATATGAATATAGTATAGAATATAGGCAACAATGCAGTGCTTTAAAACAAAATATCCATGTGTTAGAATGGCCCAGTCAAAGTCCAGATCTAAATCCAATCGAGAATCTGTGGCAAGATCTGAAAACTGCTGTTCACAACGCTGTTCATCTAATCTGACTGAGCTGGAGCTCTTTTGCAAAGAAGAATGGGCAAGGATTTCAGTCTCTAGATGTGCAAAGCTGGTAGAGACATACCCTAAAAGACTGGCAGCTGTAATTGCAGAAAAAGGTGGTTCTACAAAGTATTGATTTAGGGGGCTGAATAATTACGCACACCCCACTTTGCAGTTATTTATTTGTAAAAAATGTTTGGAATCATGTATGATTTTCGTTCTACTTCTCACGTGTACACTACTTTGTATTGGTCTATCACGTGGAATTCCAATACAATTGTTTCAGGTTTGTGGCAGTAATGTGACAAAATGTGGAAAACTTCAAGGGGGCTGAATACTTTTGCAAACCACTGTAACTTCTTAGTATTGATATTTGTGTTTCCCAGCATGCCATTTCTGGGTGGGCCTATACCCTGCATCCTCCAATAGGATGTGTCCTGTGATACAGTGTCAGGATTTGATATATTTTATCTCTCTTCGTAGGATGCGGAGACATCGCTGACCGCTGATAACCTGGAGCGGCTGGGTCACATGACGCGCAGCGGTCAGGTCGAGCAGAAGGAGGTTCAGAATGGAACGCTGCTGTCTGAGGCCAAATTGCAGAACATCATCAGCTTCTTGGATGATATGGAAAAAGCGGAGCAGGAAAGACCTAGGTCCTCCGCTTCCAACACACACAGAGGGGTAAGTACTCTCCCATTATCTGTTTTCTCCGGTGCCGGTTTTACAGGCACTGACAAGGCTGGATTTATACGCTTGCTCCCCTAGTCCATCTCTCTTGTTGCTCTCCTTCCATCATCAGCAGCACCCCTCCCTTCCACGTGTACCACTCATGTGCAAAACCCTCCTTTTTTCCATGTACAGCAGAGGTTCCTTTTCAAGAGAAACCGTGACCAAGAATTAAACTTCATCCCAATCAGTAGCTGATATCCCTTTTCCCATTAGAAATGTTTTTTTCTTTTCTCAATCGGATCATCAGGGGGCTCCGTATGGCTGATATTGTGGTGAAACCCCTCCCACAGTGTGATGTCAGGACCATGGCTGTGAACCTCATTGCATTGTGGGAAATAACAGCTGTTTCCAACTACCAAAAAAGCAAGCAGCATCTCCTTCCACTGACTTCACCCGCCAACAGTAAACATGTCACCATGTGATACATGTCAAAATGTAAATCAGGGAGAGGAAAGATTTTACAATGGGCAAACACTGACTAAATCATTTATACACAATTATTGTAAAAAAGAAGCACCACTTTATTACATTATTTTTTCCATTAACCCTCCAGGACAGGTATACATCGAGATTTGGCCCCTCCCAGGAAACAGGAAACATCCACAAGCCTCTCTATAAATAAAAAACTTTGTCAGGTATCCGGCAGTATGGATGTTTCCTGTTCCAGGGACAGGTCTCTCTATACCTGCGCTGCATGTCCTGGAGAGCCTGGGGGGCTAGGGACTGTTGGTGCTGCGGGGGCAGGTGAGGATCATTAGGCAATGTTATCTGCTGCCAGCCGCTTACCTCTCTCTATAAGCCGCTGTGGAGGGTCTGGGGAGAGAGATGGCTGTGGTAGCTTCTGGTTTGGCAGGCGCCGCCGGCTGGAATGATGAGAGCACGCTGCGGGGAAGGCGGAGGCCGAGTGGGCGCAGCGTGCCAGTATCCAAGATGGCGGATGGGTTACTTCCGCTTCCGCCTGTGTCGTCATTTCCGCCCGCCGGAGTGAAGAATGCGCAGCGTTCCCCGCGTCTGGGCACTCGTACAGACGCAGCATGGAGGCACAGCCAGCATCTGGGACGAGCGGAGGCCAGCAGGCTGCTCAGGAGGATCCCAGGGCACATGAGCCTAAGCCGGATACTAAGGTATCTTATGGTATCACATGTAAAACTGTTGTTTGTGTGAAGGCTTCTCTTCTAAGGCTCACTGTACTGGCTGTGTTATGGGGAATTGTTTGGTGAATAGCTTCTTGTGGGAAGTTGCCTCACACTGTGGTGAATTATGATTACTTTGGCTGCAGGGCAGTTAAAACAATATCTGTATTGTGTTATTGTATTACAGAGCACTGCAGCTTCATCCTCGGCTCCATCTGCTACTGCTACTGAAGCATCAGATACTGCCAGGCCTAAAAAACGCTGTCCCTCTTGTAATGTGAAGCTGCCAGTGCCGTGGAATAAGTTATTATGTCAGCAGTGTGCAACTCGTGTTTTAAATGAAGAGTCGGCTGTGGCTTATAAAGATTTCCTTAGAATGGTTCGCAAAGAGATGGCAGAGTCAATGAAAGTATTTAGAGAATCCATGTCGGCTCAATCTTCTGTTAACCCTCCACCTATTGTTATTGCACAAGTACCGTCTGCTTCTGGGACCATATCGTCAGCTGCTACGGTGCCACAGCCAATTGTACAGCAACCAGTAGTCATTACGCAGTCACCTACTGCTTTGCCTAACTATCCCATAGATCAAACAGCAGTGCCTGCTGACGGAGCTGCTGATAGACCTATGGAAGAATCTACACCACCTGTAACAGGACATAGGAAAGCATCCGCTAAAACAAATCGTCCTGTTTTGTCAGACTCTGAACCAGAGGAATATTCTGATGATATCTCTGAGTGTGACTCTGATGAGGACTTGTCTGGAAAAGAACAGATTAAAATGTCTAAATTTAGATTTTCTGCTAATGAGACAGACGAATTATTAAAAGCAATTTACGATTCTTTAGGTTTGAAGGATGACGCTCCTTCTTCAGTGTCCACGCATGATGCATTATATGCGGGCATGGAAGGGGAGAAACCGATGGTTTTTCCAGTACATTCATCTACTAAACAATTGATTAATAGTCAGTGGAAGAACCCCGATAGGAAGGTCTTTTTGTCAAGAGGCTTTAAAAGAAGGTTCCCTTTTGCAGAAGAGGACTGTAAACAGTGGGATAAATGCCCTAAGTTGGATGCAGCCTTTTCGCAGGTCCACAAGGAGAATGAGTTGTCCTTTGAGGATCTAGGTTTTCTAAAAGAGCAATCAGCTAAAAAAGCTGAGTTTGCTTTAAAGAAGACCTGGTCAGCTATCTGCGCAAATTTCCGTCCTGCTGCTGCTACTACATGTGTAGGCCGTACACTAGATTTATGGATGCATCAAGTAATGCATCATATTAAAATGGGGTCAAGTAAAGAAATTATTTTAAATTCATTTACCGTAATGTTTAAAGCTATAAACTTCATTATAGATGCGGCAACGGAGTCTATCCGTTTGACCGCAAGAGCGGCAGCATTGTCTAACGTGGCTAGAAGAAACATCTGGGTCAAAACCTGGGAGGGGAGTAATGTTTCTAAAAACAAGTTATGTACCATTCCATTCTCAGGTGACCTGTTGTTTGGTCCCCAGTTGGATGAAATCCTTGAAAGGACATCAGATAAAAAGAAGGGATTCCCTAAGAAAAGGCAATTTAGACAGGGGAAACAGTTTTTTCGAAAGAACCGACAAGAGAATAAAACTAGACCCCAAAACAGACGTAAACCCTGGTCCTTCTCGCGCGAGCAGAACAAGCCAAATGCATTGTTTGGCGGTTCAGACTCCACTACAAGAAAGCAGCAGTGACAGCGAAGAAGCTGTGGGAGGAAGGTTGGGCTCCTTCCTTCCGCAGTGGCAGAAATTTGCGACCAGTCCATTCATTCTCAATCTGATCGAGTTGGGATACCATATTGTATTCCAACAAAGACCTCCATCAAAGTTCATAGTGACAAAACAGTTAAGGTCAAACGAAGAACAGAGAGCCATATCTTGCATTCTACAAGATATGTTAGCAAGAGAGGTGGTCACTCTGGTGCCAGTTCTGGAGCAGGGAAAGGGGTTTTATTCAAAAATCTTCCTAGTGAAAAAACCGTCGGGCAAGTATCGTCTTATTCTGAATCTCAAGCCACTCAATCCTTTTATAAAGCATCAGACATTCAGAATGGAATCAATTTATTCACTGAGAAATCTGCTGACAGCCAATTGCTTCATGCTCAGTATCGATCTCAAGGACGCCTATTGGCATGTCCCAATCGAACTGAAATCCCAAAGATTTCTAAGGTTCGCAGTGAAAGAAAACTCCATGGTGACTCATTACCAATTCCGTTGCCTCCCCTTTGGCATAAAGTCCGCTCCGAGAATTTTCACCAAGGTGATTGCCGAACTGATCTCACATCTGCACAAAAGGGGTATTATGATTGTTCCCTATTTGGACGATCTTCTGGTGATGGCAGAATCAAAGCAAACATTATTGCTCCACAGAGAAATAGTGGTGAGGGAACTCCAGCAAGCAGGATGGATTGTAAGCTTGGAAAAATCACAGTTAGAGCCCACTCAGAATATTCTTTTTCTGGGATTTATGATAAACTCAATAGAACAGAAGATGTTCTTACCAGAGCAAAAGCTTGCGAAGGTAATACAGCAGGTGGAAAATTTCAAAAAATTGGATGTCATCTCGATAAGGGATGCAATGAGACTCCTGGGACTGTTAAACTCAGTGGCACCAGCAGTACAATGGGCAATGAAGCATTCACGAATCCTACAAAGTTGGGTCTTGAAAAATTGGAGCAAGACAGTCGAGACTTTGGATCAGTTGGTACAGATTCCAGTGCCAGTAAAGGAAAGTCTAGATTGGTGGACTGTTCCCCACTCGCTATCACAGGGCAGACCTTGGCAGTTTCCAACACAGGTAGTTTTGACCACAGATGCAAGCCTATTAGGTTGGGGGGCCCATGTTCAGAATTTCAAAACACAGGGTCTTTGGCAACATCATATGAAAAATCAGTCTTCAAACTACAGGGAATTGATGGCAGTGAAGTTGGCTCTGATAGCATCTCAACACTTAATAGCATTCAAGCATGTTCAGATAAGGACGGACAATTCCACAGTTGTGGCGTATATAAATCGCCAGGGGGGAACGAGGTCACACAAGCTATTGACCCTGGCATTAGAAATACTGGACATAGCGGAACAGACGCTGTTGTCAATTACAGCAATTCACTTGAAGGGGTCCATGAATATACTAGCAGATCTACTAAGTCGAAAACAGCTGTCGAATGCAGAATGGCAATTGAACCCCGAAGTATATCAGTGGATAACATCTGTGTGGGGGACGCCTGTCATAGATCTGTTTGCCAACAGGGAAAATACAAAGTGTCGTCAGTTTTTTTCCCTGAACGCCAAAGACAATCCAACGGCAGTGGATGCTTTGTCACAGACGTGGGATTTCAATCTAGCATTTGCATTCCCTCCTCTGAATCTGTTACCGTTGGTATTGAGAAAGATTGCAATATCCAGAACAAAGGTGATTCTTATTGCTCCAAACTGGCCACGAAGGTCGTGGTATCCTCTGCTTCTGAAATTAAAAGTGGCGGAGCCGATACTACTTCCTTTTCTAGACAATTTAATTCTGATTCAGAAACAGGTTGTTCCAGACATCAACAAATGGAAGTTAACAGCCTGGTTACTGAAGAGCGCATTCTAAAAACCTACGGACTTTCAGATAAGGTAGTAGATACTCTGATCAAGAGTCGTAAAAAGAACACTAGAGCAATATACTTGAAATATTGGAAAACTTATAATTTATGGAAGGAACAGTCAGGATTTAGGTCTAATGAAGTTGCTACTGTTTTAGAATTTCTCCAGAATGGAGTTGATAAGAAATTGGCCTTAAGTACGATTAAGGTACAAATTTCAGCACTTTCTGTTTTTTTGGACAGACAATTGGCTGGCCATCCTTTGATTGCTCGTTTTGTCAAATCAATAGAGAGGAATAGACCAATTGCTGTTAAACCATTTCCGAAGTGGGATCTATCTTTGGTTTTGAAGGCTTTAACGAAGCCTCCTTTTGACTGTGCCAGTAACATGAATTTACGTTTGTTAACTTTCAAAACTATTTTTTTAGTAGCAATCACCTCAGCAAGGAGGGTGAGTGAACTTGAGGCCTTATCCTGTAGGGAGCCCTATTGTATTTTTTATAATGATAGGGTAGTCCTTAGAACCAGTTCAGAATTTATTCCGAAAGTGGGTGATATTTTCTACCGGTCACAGGAAATTATACTACCATCTTTTTATCCGAATCCAACAAATGATAATGAGAAACAACGACACTTATTGGATGTAAGACAAATACTTAAAGATTATCTGCAGAGAGTAGAGAGTTTAAGGAAAACTAAAGCCCTTTTTGTAAATTTCACGGGAAAACTAGTGGGGCAGAGGGCTTCGAAAAGAACGATAGCTAACTGGATCAAATTGTGTATTATGGAAGCCTATAAAGTAATGGAAACGGCTCCTCCGAAAGATCTAAAAGCTCATTCTACTAGAGGGACAGCAACAACTTGGGCCTTCAGAGCTGGTGCTTCTCTGGAAATCTGTAAGGCAGCAACGTGGAAGAACTTGGGAACGTTCATGCGGCATTACAGATTGGATCGGATATCTTCATCAGACCAAGACTTTGGAAGAAAAGTCTTGGAGGCAGTCAGCCCACCCTAAGGTTAGTGTTTACTTGAGAATCATCTCGATGTATACCTGTCCTGGAGGGTTAATGGAAAAAACTAAACATTAGCTTACCTGGTAATTTAATTTTAAGTAACCCTCCAGGACAGGTGGGGTAACCCACCCCAACTTTTTTCTGTATGATAAATAGTGTTAAAATGTAGAGATATGAATTATATATAAATGTATGTGGGACACTATGTTAATGGTTAGGTGTCAGGTAGTTAAGACCTGTTGGAATGTTTCTTTATTTAATACTGCCGGATACCTGACAAAGTTTTTTATTTATAGAGAGGCTTGTGGATGTTTCCTGTTTCCTGGGAGGGGCCAAATCTCGATGTATACCTGTCCTGGAGGGTTACTTAAAATTAAATTACCAGGTAAGCTAATGTTTAGTTTTCACTGGAGTTCCCCTTTAAAGTTTTGTCATGATGCATAGCCCAGCCTCTTGTCTCATGATGCCTAGCCCAGCCTCTTCTCTCATGATGCACAGCCCGGCCTCTTCTCTCATGATGCATAGCCCAGCCTCTTGTCTCATGATGCACAGCCCGGCCTCTTCTCTCATGATGCATAGCCCGGCCTCTTCTCTCATGATGCATAGCCCGGCCTCTTCTCTCATGATGCATAGCCCGGCCTCTTCTCTCATGATGCATAGCCCGGCCTCTTCTCTAATGATGCATAGCCCAGCCTCTTCTCTCATGATGCATAGCCCGGCCTCTTCTCTCATGATGCATAGCCCAGCCTCTTCTCTCATGATGCCTAGCCCGGCCTCTTGTCTCATGATGCACAGCCCGGCCTCTTGTCTCATGATGCATAGCCTGGCCTCTTCTCTCATGATGCATAGCCTGGCCTCTTGTCTCAGGATGCATAGCCCGGCCTCTTGTCTCATGATGCACAGCCCGGCCTCTAGTCTCATGATGCACAGCCCGTCCTCTTGTCTCAGGATGCATAGCCCAGCTTCTTCTCTCATGATGCATAGCCCGGCCTCTTCTCTCATGATGCCTAGCCCGGTCTCTTCTCTCATGATGCACAGCCCGGCCTCTTGTCTCATTATGCATAGCCCGGCCTCTTGTCTCATGATGCATAGCCCGGCCTCTTGTCTCATGATGCATAGCCCCGGCCTCTTGTCTCAGGATGCATAGCCCGGCCTCTTGTGTCATGATGCATAGCCCGGCCTCTTGTCTCAGGATGCATAGCCCGGCCTCTTCTCTCATGATGCATAGCCCTGCCTCTTGTCTCATGATGCATAGCCCGGTCTCTTCTCTCATGATGCATAACCCGGCCTCTTGTCTCATGATGCATAGCCCGGCCTCTTCTCTCATGATGCATAGCCCGGCCTCTTCTCTCATGATGCATAGCCCGGCCTCTTCTCTCATGATGCATAGCCCGGTCTCTTCTCTCATGATGCACAGCCCGGCCTCTTGTCTCATGATGCATAGCCCGGCCTCTTCTCTCATGATGCATAGCCCGGCCTCTTCTCTCATGATGCATAGCCCAGCCTCTTGTCTCATGATGCATAGCCCGGTCTCTTCTCTCATGATGCATAACCCGGCCTCTTGTCTCATGATGCATAGCCCGGCCTCTTCTCTCATGATGCATAGCCCGGCCTCTTCTCTCATGATGCATAGCCCCGGCCTCTTGTCTCAGGATGCATAGCCCGGCCTCTTGTCTCAGGATGCATAGCCCGGCCTCTTGTCTCATGATGCATAGCCCGGCCTCTTCTCTCATGATGCATAGCCCGGCCTCTTCTCTCATGATGCATAGCCCGGCCTCTTCTCTCATGATGCATAGCCCGGCCTCTTGTCTCATGATGCATAGCCCGGCCTCTTGTCTCATGATGCATAGCCCGGCCTCTTGTCTCATGATGCATAGCCCGGCCTCTTGTCTCAGGATGCATAGCCCGGCCTCTTCTCTCATGATGCATAGCCCGGCCTCTTGTCTCAGGATGCATAGCCCGGCCTCTTCTCTCATGATGCATAGCCCGGCCTCTTCTCTCATGATGCATAGCCCGGCCTTTTCTCTCATGATGCATAGCCCAGCCTCTTCTCTCATGATGCATAGCCCGGCCTCTTGTCTCATGATGCATAGCCCGGCCTCTTCTCTCATGATGCATAGCCCGGCCTCTTGTCTCATGATGCATAGCCCGGCTTCTTGTCTCATGATGCATAGCCCCGCTTCTTGTCTCATGATGCATAGCCCGGCCTCTTCTCTCATGATGCATAGCCCAGCCTCTTCTCTCATGATGCACAGCCCGGCCTCTTGTCTCATGCATAGCCCGGCCTCTTGTCTCATGCATAGCCCGGCCTCTTGTCTCATGATGCATAGCCCGGCCTCTTGTCTCATGATGCATAGCCCGGCCTCTTGTCTCCTGATGCACAGCCCGGCCTCTTCTCTCATGATGCATAGCCCGGCCTCTTCTCTCATGATGCATAGCCCGGCCTCTTCTCTCATGATGCACAGCCTGGCCTCTTCTCTCATGATGCATAGCCCGGCCTCTTGTCTCATGATGTACAGCCCGGCCTCTTCTCTCATGCATAGCCCAGCCTCTTGCTCCTCACGTGCTAGTTATTAGCCTGAACTACTTGTGTTCCAAGCAATTAAGCTGCCTGTATTCCCGGGACTCCCCAACCCAGATAGTTGCTGGACTCAGGGTCTTTAGTTATAGATGACGACACCAAGGGAGGCAAAAAAAGTGCAGTGAAAATGTTAGGGAAAAAAGTGCTTAGTTGTTACAATAATTATGTATAAATGATTTAGTCAGTGTTGGCCCATTGTAAAATCTTTCCTCTCCCTGATTTACATTCTGACATTTATCACATGGCAACGTTTTTACTGCTGGCTGGTGATGTCTGTGGAAAGAGATGATGCATTTTTGGCAGGTGAAAACAGCTGTTATTTCCCACAATGCAACAAGGCTCCCACAGTGTGATGTTAGGACCTTGGTGCTGACATCACACTGTGGGAGGGGTTTCACCAAAATATCAGCCATAAAGATCCCCCTGATGATCTGTTGGAGAAAAGGAAAAGATTTCTTATGGGAAAGGGAATATCAGCTACTGATTGGGATTCCTCTTTAAAGTTACAGGCTCATTTTAAAGTTATTTATGGTTGCTCCCTGAACCCCTCCACTGCCGGGCAGGACCCTCATTTACACGGGTGGCTGTGCTCCCCTTCGTGTACGAGCTTGGCTACCCTGCTCATGTGCAAGTGGGTTCACAACTACGCAGTTGCACTGAACCGCTCGTACACAGAAGAAAAAAAAAAGATGTGCACAAACTGCCCCATGCTGCTGAGCAGACCGTACTTTGCCCCTGTGCAGTGCAGTCATGCTTGTACACGGCGGGGGCGTGGTCACAAGCATCGTTCGACTTCTTCAATGTTGAAGATTGTTCAGAGGGTCCCAAGGCAGCGCAGAAGGGGTGTAGGGAAACTGAGGAAGCCTCTGGACCAAGGCATCCCTCTATTGAGCTAAGTATGTAATTTTTTTTTTTTTTTTTTTTATAAAGTTTACAGGTACTCTTTTTCATATGTGTTATACAAATGCAAATCTTGTTCAGTGAACTGTAGCTTTCCTGTAACGCCGGTGTGTATTTTGGCCCCCGATCAGCAGCCATTGTTGTCGGAGGAGGAGCTGACACATCTAGAACAAGCCTCCGCTGTGGCCACAGAGGTGACCAGCTCCATGCTGAAGATGCGCCTGGAGCTGGAGGAGAAGAAGAAAGCCCTGAGTCTCCTGCAGACGGCGCTGGTGAGTAGCTCCGCCCGCTCATCCCAGTAGGTGAGTAGCTCCACCCACTGATCTCAGTTGATGAGTAGCTCTGCCCACTCATCCTAGCTGGTGAGTAGCTCCACCTACTGATCCCAACTGCTGAGTAGCTCTGCCCACAGATCCCAGGACCACACCACTGATATTTACTTGCTCAATCTCACATCTCCACTCTCATCAGAGCAATAGCATTGCCTGGGTCACAGAGGTGTATTGCATCATGCAGGATTATCAGTCTCCTGGTCGTCTCCCTCTTGGAGGATTTCATTTTTGCACAGAGCACAGCAAAGTATCCAGTGTCTGGCACTGGTGGGGATCACCTGATGCCGGCTACATGTGTTTGCTGGTGACCCATGCAAAGCTATTGCTCTGATGAGTGGAGATGTGAGTTTGAGCAAAAACAGTGTTTATTCTGGGCGGACATGTTCGGATTAGCTCAAATGAGTAAAATGAGCCATAAATTACTTTTCTCTCCTCGTCCTCCAGGACGGCTCCCAACATGAGAGATAGCCAGTTCCTCCCCCTAGGAAACACGCCCAGTACAAGTTTTACATAAGCCCTTCTCAACCCAGAATCCCTCAGTATTGCTGTGTTTCCCACCCAGGAAACATCCAGTGCAGGTATTAGGCCTGTATTACCTGGGCAGGTTTGTCTGCTTGGAAGTGCCTCTCCCCTTCGCTCCCTGGATGCCTGCGGGTTGAGCTAGTGTCGGGCTGGAGGGAATGGACGGTGACGCTCCTGATTTCCGTGCTCGCTGACGGATTCCTCCAGAGCGGAAGACGCCGGCCGGGAGCATAGTGTCAGCTGACGCTGGAAGGGGCGGTGGTAGAGGTACCGTACGGCGTAACCGGAAGTACGCATATACTTCCGGGTCACAAGGCGCAACGTTGTTTAAGCGTGGCCGCGGCGGCGTGTTACACGCCAGTACAGTCCAGCCACTCGGACTAACAGGGAGGACATGGAGCAGGCTACAGGTTCCTCCGCTGATGGCCGCAAGAACTCCCCTGACCCAGCCAGCCAGGTATGCGGGATTCAGGCAGTTCTATCTCCACAGCGTTGCTGTGGCTGGGGGCATTGCTGTTTTTCAGTGAGCAGGTTATGCTGTGGGTCACTGAACAAACATGGAGCCCCATGAATAATTTGTCTTGTATGTCATTTCTGAAGCAACAAACTTCAAATATTGTGTGGGGTTTTTTGTTTGTGCTTTATTGTAGACGCCGGCTGTCAAACACAGAGAAAAATCTAAGAGATGCTCAAAATGTGATGCTAAACTTTCAGCCTCATCCACTAAGTCTACTTGTCAGAAATGTATTATAAAGGAGAAAGCTGACCCATCTGAAGTAATGCTAAACTTTATGGAGTCAATGAGGAAAGAGTTTTCCTCAACTTTCCAGGCTTTCCGCACTGTCATGTCATCCAGTGTTTTTCCAGTTGTTTCTCCTCAGCCGAGCCTGGTAGATCAAGGCCAGGGGGCCCCCCAGGATACCCAGCAGGCTGGTACCTCCATGACAGGAACGTAGATTCCCTTTTAAGGAAGAGGACATATCCCAATGGGCCAAGTGTCCTAGACTGGACGCCGCACTTTCGCAATATTCTAAACACACAGATTTGTCTTTTGAAGATACAGGGTCGTTAAAAGACCCGATGGACAGGAAGGCTGAAACGATGCTTAAAAGAGCCTGGGAGGCCATTGCGTTCGCTTTCAAGCCAGCCATTGCCTCAGTCTGCATTGCCAGAAACTTAAACAGTTGGTTGGCAGGTTTGAGGGATCATCTTATTGCAGGGACCCCTCACGTAGAAATACTTGAATCATTTCCCGTCATTTCCCGAGCTGTTGCTTTCCTGGCGGATGCCGCAACAGAATTCCTTAGAGCAACCGCTAGGATTTCTGCCCTAATTAATACTACTAGAAGGGCGATATGGCTCAACACCTGGGAAGGGGATATTAGCTCCAAGCAAAAATTATGTGCCATGAAATTTGAGGGGGACCTCCTGTTTGGCAAAGACCTGGAGGAAATTCTAGAAAGATCCTCAGGCAAGGGGAAGAAATTCCCCGATAAGAGGAAGAGATTACAGCCAAAGAGGTCCTTTCGAGGTAGGAAACCCTTTTTTCAAAAAGACCAACGAATGCAACCACAGAAAAGAAAGTGGACCTACCCCTCTACAAAGGGAAAGTCCTCCTTTATATTCAACAAGGGCCCCGCTGGAGGGTCCAAACAGGACAAGTGACATGGTGCCTGTAGGGGGGAAACTCCTTCAATTTATAGACCAATGGAGTCAGGTTACCCAAAATCAGTTTATCCTAGATCTGATTGTTACGGGGTACAAAATCAAATTTACATCGAGCCCCCCAACAAATTTTGTCCTAACAGGCTGCCCAAAAGAAATAGAGAAATCATGGGCACTCAAAGCATCAGTGCTGTCACTACTCAACCAGGAAGTAATCTCGAGAGTCCCAAAGGAACAGTGGGGCCAAGGATTCTATTCAAGAGTCTTCATGATAAAAAAACCCTCGGGGAAATACCGGATGATTCTCAATTTAAAGTCGCTAAATCCATATATTCAAGTACTAAAATTCAGAATGGAAACGGTGTCCTCGGTGCAGTCCCTGATTCCGAGAGAGGCCTTCATGGTGACCCTCGATTTAAGAGATGCTTATCCCCACGTGCCCATACACCACTCATACCAAAAGTTTCTAAGGTTTGCGGTGATTCTGGGAGACACGATATGTCATTTCCAGTACCGAGCACTACCTCTTGGTATCTCCACAGCCCCGCGAATATTTACCAAAATCATGACAGACGTCACTACGCATCTACATCTGTGCCAGATCAAGATTGTTCCTTACCTGGACGACCTGCTTATTCTAGCGGAGTCGAAAGAAAAACTAACAGCAGACCTGAATCTAAGCATGCAGGTATTGTCAAAGCTGGGTTGGCTCCTCAATTTGGAAAAATCGATGCTAGTTCCGTCCCAAAGGGTGATGTATCTAGGATTCTGGATAGATGCATCACAACAAATGACTTTCCTTCCAGAGGAAAAACAGGAGGTCATAATACAAAGGGCACGTTCTTTCAGAGCAAGGGAGAGGGTGTCCCTCAGAGAAGCTATGTTGCTTCTAGGTGTGATGACTTCTGTCATTCCGGCGGTAGTATGGGCACAGAGTCACACCAGAGTCCTACAAGAATGGGTGCTAAAATTTTTCAACCACGGCAGAACTCCCCTAGACAACAACTTCCTATTATCCCAGGAGGTGAAGCTCTCACTCGAGTGGTGGGAACACTCATCCAGTCTCAATCAGGGCAAATACTGGCACCCCTCCCCTGTGATGCGAATATACACAGATGCCAGTCACAGGGGCTGGGGGGCGCATTGTGCCCACTCACACACACAGGGAGTGTGGAGTCAACAAATGTGTGTGACATCTTCAAATTACAAGGAACTCATGGCGGTAAAACTGGCACTAGTTCATTTTTTCCCTCTACTGAGACAAACTCATGTTGTGATTCTATCAGACAACATAGTCACAGTCTCTTATGTTCAAAAACAAGGGGGTACAAGAATCAAGGCGCTGAGAACTTTGGCGCTAGAGATCTTGGAGTGGGCAGAAGGAAACCTGCTGTCAATAACCTCCATTCATATAAGGGGCTCGCAAATTTTTTGGCCGACTAGTGGAAGCGGAATGGTCCTTAAACGAAGAGGTCTATCAGGAAATCTCAAACATGTGGGGGTCCCCCAGGGTAGACCTGTTTGCGTCCCCCCTCAATGCAAAAACAAAGCTGTTCTTTTCTCTCGATCCATCTGCCCCTCTGGAAAGATTGGATGCTCTGGCGGTACCATGGCCGGGGGAACTGTTATATGCGTTCCCTCCTTTTCCTTTAATCGCTCGTGCTCTATCGAAGGTGAGGACAGAGGCAGCCCGGGTGATCTTTGTAGCCCCGTTTTGGCCTCGTCAGATATGGTTTCCAGATCTTTGTCACTTGGCAACCAAGGGCCCATGGTTCCTTCCTTGGAGGAGGGATTTACTGATACAGAAAGGAGAGTTTCACCCAAGCCCGGGGAAATTTTCCCTGGCAGCTTGGTTCTTGAATGGAGATCCTTAAAAGATAGAGGATTTTCAGATCGAGTAATCCTAACTATGGTGAAGTGCAGAAAACTCACCACAAGAAAAATTTATTGTAAATTTTGGAAAGTTTATTGTTCATGGAAATTAAAAAAGGGGGTCATAACTAATGATATCCCTGTTATTCTTGATTTTCTACAAGACGGAGTAGATCTGGGCTTAGCTCCTAGTACGCTACGAGTACAGGTGACAGCCCTTTCTTTATTTTTGAATACTAAGTTGGCCAAAGAACAGGCCATTATTGCTTTTTTGAAAGCAGTCGCTAGGTCTAGACCCTTCCGACAAAACTGGTTCCCCCATGGGATCTAAATTTGGTTTTGAAGTCTCTAATTAAGGATCCTTTTGAGCCTTTGGATAAGGCTACCCTCAGGGCTCTGACGTTTAAAGCTGCATTCCTAATCTCAGTCACTTCAGCACGAAGGATTGGTGACTTACAGGCACTTTCCATAAAAGATCCATTTATGCAAATTTTCCCTGATAGAATAGTTTTCAGGACAGACCCAACCTATCTCCCTAAGGCTAGTTCTACCTTTCACAGATCCCAAGAGATTGTTATCCCGTCTTTTTGTGATCCCCCTTCAAATAGCAGGGAAGAAGAGTGGCATAGACTCGATGTCAGAAGGACAGTTTTGGCCTATCTCGAAGCTACCTCTCCCTTTAGGAGATCGAATCATCTTTTCGTGTCCTTTTCAGGAGTAAAGAAGGGTTTAAAGGTATCCAAGGATACTATCGCTAGGTGGCTTAGGGAAGTTATTGTGTCTGCTTACTCCAGTCAGGGACAATCACCCCCACAAAATATTAAGGCTCATTCAGTTAGGTCACTTTCAACTTCTTGGGCTGAAAGGTCTGGCGCATCACTTGAGCAGATCTGCAAAGCGGCCATCTGGAAGAACCACCATACGTTTGTCAAACACTACAGAGTGGATCTCCTCTCTAGCCAAGACATGTCGTTTGGAAGGAAGGTGTTGCAGAACATTATCCCTCCCTAAGGTAAATTGGGGTCCTCGGTGGTCTCTCATGTTGGGAGCCGTCCTGGAGGACGAGGAGAGAACTACGGGTAGAACTTACCGGTAGCGGTATTTCTACGAGTCCTCCAGGACGGCTACCTTAGTTCCCTCCCTATTTGGGTAAGATATAATGTCTGCCTAAGTGGAGGATGGAATAAAACTTAAACTCAGTCCCTGGATCTGGTCTACTCTGCTAATACTGAGGGATTCTGGGTTGAGAAGGGCTTATGTAAAACTTGTACTGGGCGTGTTTCCTAGGGGGAGGAACTGGCTATCTCTCATGTTGGGAGCCGTCCTGGAGGACTCGTAGAAATACCGCTACCGGTAAGTTCTACCCGTAGTTCTCCTATGTTGCTGTCACTTACAGTAAGTAGTAGAAATCTGACATTATCACAGATTTTGGGCTAGTCCATCTCTCCATGGGGGATTCTCAGCATTGCCTTTATTCTTTATAAAGACACTCCCTGAAAAAGATTTATACAAAGATGCTGGCCAACCTCCCTGCTCTCCGTACAATTTTTTGGCAGTTAGATGGAGCAACTGCCATTCACTAAGTGCATTTTGAAAATAAATAAATCCCTGTGAACCCCCCATGAGGAGATGGGCTTCAGTCATGAGTAGGGGCCAGGTAGCATACTGATTGAGGGCTCTTCCTTTTCAGTAAGCCAGCATCTATTCAATAAGGAGACCTTGGGCAAGCCTCCCTAACACTGCTACTGCCTGTAGTGTCTGCACCTTTGGGGCTTTGGGTCCGCCAGGAGAAAAGGGGGATATAAATGTTGTTTGTCTTGTCTTGAGTAGCCAGGAGAATGGCAGAGCTTGCATCAGTAAGGGAATTTGTCCTGTATCGGGGTGCCTCTTTACCTTCTCCTCCTCCTCCTCCCTGCAGGCCCAGCAGCGAGAGCTGACCGTCCGCCATGTGAAGCAGACAGAGAAGGAGCTGGGCTATCAGCTGAAGCAGCAGAGTGAACAGTACGAGGCCACCATCCAGAGACACCTGACCTTCATTGACCAGGTACCACCACCAATGACAGGTCCAGAGCTGAGCAGCTAGTTCCTCTGTGTGAGATGCATCAGTCTGTGTATACCAGTGGTCCTCCAACTAAGGCCCGCGGGACCGAATGCAGCCCGCCGATGCTTTTACACTGGCCCCACAAACACAAAATGGACAACTTATAAATGCAGCTCATTGCACCTTTAAATATCGGCGGCCCATATATTCAATAGCAGTGCTGGCACCACCCATCCACATACTGTAGAAGCCAGCGAGCAGTAATTGCCTGGCTTCCAATCCAATTCTGCATCAGGTGACACTGTTGTCCGACTGGACGGCAGGCTGTCATCTGGGTATGCTTCACTGTCTGGTGCACAAAGACGTTCTTCAGGTGCACATGACTGAATGGCTGCTGCATGGAGGTCTCCTCCGGGCATGATTTCCTAAAACAGAAAGAATTTGCGATAATCCAGAACCGCTGGAATGCAATGATGTGTCAGCTTGTTAATTTGTACAGAGCCATAATAATCCAACATGCATACAGACTGTTTCGGATTGTTTGATCCTCATCAGTGCATGGCATGGATTAATTTGGCTCTATGGAGTAGGGCTTGTAAATCCGAGAGGTACAGACTAACCAGCAAGCTCATAGAGATAGCTTCTAAGGGTACATTGGTTAATTTGCATATATTCAGCATTGTTGCTCTGGGAGACATCTCGAGCTCACTCCAACCTGAATTATCGCAAATTCTTTCTGTTTTAGGAAAGCAAACTTTTGTTTTTCTCAACATCTTAGTAAGGGGGCTTTTAGGACCATTGTAGTCCCTTACACACTCCAATGAGTTCTGGGTCACCATGAGCTTGCTGGTTAGTCTGTACCTCTCGGATTCACAAGCCCTACTCCATAGAGCCAAATTAATCCATGCCATGCACTGATGAGGATCAAACAATCCGAAACAGCCTGTATGCATGTTGGATTAATATGGCTCTGTACAAATTAACAAGCTGACACATCATTGCATTCCAGCGGTTCTGGAGGTGTGTTTAGCTACTAAGGGTACAATGGTTAATTTGCATATATTCAGCAGTGATGCTCTGGGAGACATCTCAAGCTCACTCCAACCTGAATTATCACAAATTCTTTATGTTTTAGGAAAGCAAACTTTTGTTTTTCTTAACATCTTAGTAAGGGGGCTTTTAGGACCATTGTAGTCCCTAACACACTCCAATGAGTTCTGGGTCACCATGAGCTTGCTGGTTAGTCCGGGCATGATTGAGGGGGAATCAATACATAGATTTAATGTAATGTTTTTCAACATTTTATGTATGTTCCGGCCCCCCAGCAGTCTGAAGTATGTTGACCCGGCCCTTGACAAAAAAAGTATGGGTCCCTTGGTGTATGCCGTCATGTTACAGTTCGTACACACTCGCCTGGCCGTGATTGTTCAAGCAACATTGTGGGGCTGACATTGTGCAGACTAGCAGCGTGTTCTGTTGCCATGGGGATGGGGGGGTGGAGTGGGAAGTGATGTAGAAAAATGCCTACAATGCGTAATTTGGAGCCATGCATTCCTTTCTGCCGGGGATGGTCGATGAGTTGCAAATTCTTCCGAGTTGTTGATACAAGTTTATGCAGATCTTGGATGCAAATGTTTTACAGCTTGAAAATGGATCAACCAAATTCCACCTTGGCAGAATTGCGATTGGTGCAATTTCAAGCCACATTTGCGAGCAAGATCTGCATAATCCTGTATCCACTCAAAACATTTTGCATCTCAGAGAGGAATGCTTTGCACAGCTCCACCCACTGTCCTGAAATTACAGGCATTTCATTTTGAACAAGAAGACAAGATCCTATTATTGTTAATTTTTTTGATTCAGATAGCGCAAATATCTTCCGTAGTGTTGTATAATGTACAAATTCATAAAATACTGGGGAGCATAGATTCGTGAGCAGTTCAAGACACTGTACATTCGGGACAACCAGTGACACCAAGTACAGATACAGACAGTGTAATGTGAAAACCATCACCAATACTGATACATGTTCCTTTCAGGGCCCTTTTCCACTGCACACGGTGCGCACCGCAAGGAAAATGCAGCCAATACACGTCCATGGAGTAGTTTCCATTCACACGAATTTACCTAAGTGATGCGGGGGAAATTATGGATAGCCTGCTGCAGTTTTCTTCAGCACATATGCGATTCCACATTGCCGCCCATGGGAAACTGCATGACGACGCATCTGGATATCCGGCCGGCTGCTGGATGTGCTTGCGGCTGGATGCTATGGTCGCATCACATCCACAACACTAGTGGAAACGGACCCTAATGAAATGCACAGAAACAGGAAACTAATGTTCCTGCCCTTGCATGCTTACAATCTATAGGGCTGAGACACTGGGGGAGTAGATAAAGGGGTTAGCAAATGAGCTTTAAATTCTAGCTTTAGCAAATTATAAAATTATAAGCCTGTCTGAAACTTGAGGGTACATTTGAAAATTTTCAGGCTTGTAGCAAGACAGACCGGTTGTGTGAGAGACTTCCAAAGGAGAGGTGACACTTATGAGAAGCCCTGAATGCATCAGAGAAAGTGACCAAGCTGGATAGAGGGTGTCTTGGGCGGAGGAAAGGTTCTGGGGTGAATGATATCTAGAGATTAATAACACAAGACACAGCACATTTAAATTGTGCTTTTCTCCTGGCAGATTCAAAGTGCCAGAGTTGCAGCCACTAGGGCGCGCTCTATAGGCAGTAGCAGTGTTAGGGAGTCTCCTTACTGAATAGGTGCTGGCTGGAGAGTTTTAAACTCCAGTCTTCTGTGTCAGAGGTAGAGCTCTTTACCAGTACACCATCTAGCCACTATTTAAGGAAAAGTATGAAGGGGGTAGCCTATGTAGAGCTTTGTATAATAATGTTAGAAGTTCTGTATTGTTTGGTTGATTGGCAGCCAATGGAGAGATTGACAGAGAGGAGCTGCATCAGAGGAGCGAGAGGAGAGGTGGATGAGACGAGCAGCAGAGTTCAGTAGGAACCGGAGAGATGCCAGTTTGTTCGTTGGTAGGCCACAGAGAAGGGTGTTACAGTCATCAAGACAGGGAATAAGAGGTTCTAGTGAGAGGAAGGGATGAATTCTGGAGATATTTTTTTAGATTAAAGTAGCAGGAGGTTGTTAATGTGTTTGAAATTATATCAGAGTCCAGAGATACCCCCAGACAGTGAGCTTTAGGAGTTGAGATTATTGGGGTATTCTCAACATTCATTGTAACTGTAGGCGGGAGAGAAGAGAGAGACAGAGGAAATATTACAATCTGTTTTGCTCAAGTTAAGTTTGAGGAAACGGAATGACCTGAATGCAGAAACAGCAGCTAGACAGTCGGGGACTTGAGATAAGTGTGGAGAGGTCAGGAGCTGAGAGAAAGATTTGAGTGCCATCAGCATAAAGGTGATATTGGAAACCAGAAGAGTGGATTGTCCCAGGCCATGAGTGTAGATTGAGAATAGGTCCTAGAATACAGACCAGGGCCTTGTGGTACACCAACAGATAGTGGGCATGAAGAGGAGTTAATGTTGGAATAGGAGACAGTGAAAGAGCGTCCAGACAGGTAGGAGACAATCCAAGATGTGCTAGGCCCTTGACACCCAGTGACAAGTGTTTGACACTTTCGATCACTCTCTGCTTCTCCAAAGGCAGAGGAAAGGTTGAGGAGTATTAGTACAGAAAATTGGCCTTTGGATTTGCAATGAGAAGGTCGTTTGCAACTTTAGTGAGGACTGTTTCAGTGGAATGGTGAGATTGGAATCCAGACTGGAGGGAGTCTTACAAGGAGACAGTAGACAAGAAGTCAAAGAGTTCAGAATAGATGTGGTTTTCCAGCAGTTTGGAGGCAAAGGGAAGGCGGGAGACTGGACGGTAATTAGAAGGGGCTGTAGAGTCCAAAGAAGGTTTTATGATTAGTGGTGTTAAGATTGCTTGCTTAAAGGACCACTATCGCAAAAAAAGTAAGCATTTACCGACAGGTTTTGGGCCAGTCTATCTCCTAATGAGGGATTCCCTGGGTTTTCTTTGTTTTCAACAGCATTTCCTGAACAGCAGTTTAACTGGCAAAATAGTAATGTACCAGCCAGCCTCCCTACTCACTTGCACACTATTTTGTCCGTTAGACTTTGCAACTGCTGTTCAGGAAATGCTGTTAAAAACAAAGAAAAAGCTGATAATCCCCCATGAGGAGATGGACTGGCCCAAACAGCAGCAGCAGACCTCCAGCTCAACCACAGCGTTTATCACCAGGGAGTCAACCAGTATACACCAGGATCCAACGTGGTGTCAGCAACTGTCACATTAGGGAAAAGGTAACTGGGTCTCCACCTGGATTTTGTGCAAATAGCTTGTGTTTTATTCACATCATAGCACAGAAACACAACGTTTCAGCCCCTCACGGCCTTTATCAAGTGTACATGATGTGAATAAAACACAAGCTATTTGCACAAAATCCAGGTGGAGACCTAGTTATCTTTTCTCTAATGAACTGGCCCAAAACCTGTCAGATTTTAACTACCTGCTTTTTTTCGCAATAGTGGTCCTTTAACCTCCTTGCCGGTCTAAAAAAATCCGGCAAGGAGGCAGCGCCGCACATTTTTTTAAATTTTTTTTTTTAAATCATGTAGCGAGCCAAGGGCTCACTACATGATAGCCGCTAAGCGGCGGCATCCCCCCACCCACTCCGATCGCGTTCGGCGATCAGAGTATGCAGGGAATCCCGTTGAGAACGGGATTTCCTGCAGGGCTTCCCCGGTCGCCATGGCGACGGGGCGGGATGACGTCACCGACGTCATGGACGTCGGGACGTCATAGGGAATCCCGATCCGCCCCTCAACGCTGCCTGGCACTGATTGGCCAGGCAGCGCAGGGCTCTGGGGCGGGGGGGAGCGACTCGGCGGATTGCGGCGGATCGGCGGCGATCGGAAGTTACAAGCAGCTAGCAAAGTGCTAGCTGCTTGTAACAAAAAAAAAATTATGCAAATCGGCCCAGCGGGGCCTGAGATATCCTCCTGCGCAGGTTACCCCGAGCTGAGCTCGGGATAACCGGCAAGGAGGTTAATCAGAAACCGTAACCAAGGATTGAACTTCATCCCAATCAGTAGCTGATATCCCCTTTTACATGAGAAATCTTTACCTTCTCTCAAACAGATCATCAGGGGGCTCTGTATGGCTGATATTGCGGTGAAACCCCTCCCACAGTGTGATGTCAGCATCAGGGTGCTGATGTCACACTGTGGGAGCATTGTTGCATTGAGGGAAATGACAGCTGTTTCCAACTGCCAAAAATGCATCATCTCCTTCCACAGACATCACCTGCCTGCAGTAAAAATCTCGCCATGTGATAAATGTCAGAATGTAAATCAGGGATTTAAAAGATTTTACAATGGGCAAACACTGACTAAATCATGTATACATAATTATTGTAACAAATAAGCACTTTTTTTCCTAACATTTTTACTGCACTTTTTTTTTTTTTTGCCTACCCTGGCGGGCGTTGTAAACAGGGAATTCCTCTCCCCTCTGTTTATCTCCGAATTGGCGACAAATCTTGTTTCTAAACTCGGGGTGCTATAGTGCAGCGGTTGGGGGACACAGAGCCATGTCATTAGGCAGAGAACTTGGCTCTGTGTCCCATCTGCCCCCAAAGATCCACCTTGGGCTCTCTTTAAGGGTTAGCAGTGGTGGTGGGGGGTGGGGGGTACTTTGTGAGGGTAGGGTTAGTTTTGGACATAGTAAAATATTGTTAATATCGATATTTCATGTTTTTTTATAGTAAAATATCTGTATTTAATAATATTTTACTAAGAAGTAGTAATGGGTCGTTCGCGAACGAGCCGGCTCTTTGCTGCGAACGACAAGAGCCGGCTCTCAGTTTTGAAAGAGCCGATGCCTCAGCCGCCCCACACAGCTCTGCTTTGCTGTGTAATAAAGGGCGCTGAGGCATGCTGAGAGATGTAGTCCTCCTCGTGCAGCTTGTAGGAGTGTATGGGGCGGAGCAGAGCAGTAGCAGGGGGGGGGGGGTTGCCGGAGCCAGAGAAGCAGTCTGGAGTTGTCATGGAGACGGGGGCGGGGATTTTACTCCGATTCTGAGTGGCATCTAGTGCAATTTAATATAGAGCCGATTGAGAGCCGTAAGAGCCGGCTCTTTAATGGGAGCCGATTCAGAAGAGCAGATTCTCCAAGAAGAGCCGGAATTCCCATCACTACTAAGAAGGTTACTTTGCACCCTTATTTCCCCGCACCTTTAGTTCATGTGGGTGGACTGGTGAAAGAGGTTGTATTTTATAGCTATTCCGTATTGCATCATTTTTACTAATAGAATATGAAATCCTATATGAAAGGGTCTTCTATTTCCACAAGGTGCTGCTGTACATAAACTTTACAGTAAGTTTTGCTTTTGTCTTGTGGTGTCTTTCCTGCAATGTCACCCCTGCGCTGTGTCCCCTTGTCTCTGCAGCTGATCGATGACAAGAAAGGTCTGAGCGAGCGCTGTGAGTCTCTGGTGGTGGAGCTGAAGCAGGTGGATCAGAAATACGGCAACAAGATCCGGCAGATGCAGGAGCAGCATGACCTGGTGAGAAGTCAGAGGTCACCCTCCATCCCTTCCTGTTCCTGTCTCTGCTTTCAGTCTGGCAGAAGTCAGGGCTGCTGGAAAGGATGAGTGCAGTTCTAGCGTAAATTATACTAAATCAGCCCCAGTGAAAAGCTTATTTATCGGGAATCACCCTGCGATTTATGTCTGCCAATAGATCTCTTTGATCAGAGAGATTGGTTGATCGGCCGCCAGAAGCGCTAGATGTATGGGAACCTTTACAGTATTAGAGGCGGAGCATCAGCACAGAAGCCAGGCAACTGGCAATATCTACTAGAGAATGAAGATGGCAGCCTCCACATTCCTCTCACCTCAGGTTCCCATTGCCCTCAATTCACTAAGATCATGCTGGAGATAATAAGGCAAGAGTAAACTTGCCACCGCACAGTGACAGATTTATCTTATCTCTTCATTCCTTATGTTACCTCCTCTGTAGATTTCACATGCAGTTAATTAACAGCCTGTCTAGAATTCTGGAGTTATTTTAAGGATTGAAGAGTTAACTTAAAGACAGAAGAGTTAACTTTAGGTTTGCCTGAGGTAAAAAGTTTCCTGAATACTACATGCCTCATCACCATGGTGATAACTCTAGAAACATTATTAAAGACAGGGGATAAGCTTAGTGAATTGAGGCCAATGTGTCTTATATTCTGAATACAATTCGGATTGGTCCCCATGTCACCATAGCTGCAATGTACTCCCGCCCGCACACTCACTTTCTCAATCTCCAGGCTCCTCGCTCTCACAGACCTCTGTTTACTCACTGCGCCTCATGCCCTCCAGCTCAATTGGTCACCCGCTCACCTGCTAAATTGGCCACGCATCCGCCTGTACACCAGCTCATTCACTGGGCCGGCAGCATGCCCACTCGCTTGGATGTCAGCTCAGTCACCTGGCCACACACCCACCTGCTAACTGGCTTGGACGCCTGCTATGGCTCCTGTATTAGGGGAATCCATCACCGATCCAGCCAACGCTGTGTCCCCTCCTGCTTGCAGCCATCAGGCCAGTGGGGCTTGTTACTTGCATGGAGAGGCGGGGCTCAAACTCTCCTATTGTGTCCTGCTTCTGCAGCTGGGAGCGGTTTCCTGGATGCTGTCACGTTTTTCGCTCTGGCATGAGCAGCTGTGAGTACCTGAGTGGCTACCAAATGATGGGCTGTAGATATTCCAAGAGGCAAGGCGCTCACGGCCCTTGATAGGTCTATAAGCTATGAATTAAAACAACCTTGAAAATGATACAGAGTATATTTGGTACAACACAAATCTTATTCCATAAAGTCCTTTTAGCAAGTCCATAAACTAGCATCCGCACAGTAGTTGTTATGCTTCCATACAGGTATAATCTTCAACAATAGGCAAGACAGAGATGGCCACCACCAACACCCTTTGTGTGCCACTCACCGCTCTTTCTGACCAAAAAGGTCAATACACGCCTTGGGACAGTTCCCGGGTCGTCCCCCACCTCTTAGATCAATTCACCTCTCCGATCAACAATATCTCCTTTCAGGGATGATTCTTCTATTAACCACCTCAGAGGAACAAACTCCACATAGTATAATACCGTTTTAAAATTGTTTATTAAAAGTAACAGAAACACTCACATGGTCCAATGGTTAAATATCGCTCAGAGTTTTTATCCAGTGATCCTCTGGGACAAGACTCCGAGATATCCACGCCCCTTCCAGGAAATATTTCAATCCCTCCCCTATAAAAGAAAGGCCATGAGAATCTCCCCTCAGTTTGAAATATTTCCTGCGCGAGAAGGAGGTTTCTTTCCCTCGGGTGAACCAGGTCTATGGTAGGTAGGGCCTGGGGAACCTTGTAGAGGGGGCTGCTGAGACTGAGTTGGTCAGTCTGGCAGCATCAAGGTTTATTACCTTGCCTCGTGTTTGCTCCCTTAAGAGGAGGGAGAAAACGGGATGGTGTCCTCGATCCCTCCGGCCTGGTTGGAGGTGGCGGTGGGCTGTCTTGCACGCAGCTGGAGACAGCGTCAGTGGAACAGAAGATCCATCGGGTCTGTTCTGGGGAAGTTTTATAGCCGCGCGCGCGGCTACCGCTGACGTCACTTCCGGCGGAAACCAGGGCGGGGTTAGTATAAGGGAGGCGGTGGGACGCGCCGGCTTCCTCTCATTCTAGCTCTGAGGAGCGAACAGGACAGTCGCAATGTCTGTGGCTCCGGGGGAGGAAGGTGCTGGTCCTTCTAAGGTATTTTTTTGCAGCAATAGTAAAATACTTAGAACTATCTGGGCAATTTTTTCCATTCTAAATGGGCTGTTTGGATCATGTTTTGCAGGCAAAAGATGGATCCAAGAGAAAGTGCCCAGTATGCAATGCACGACTGCCAGCTGAATGGGAAAAGACACTCTGCAAACCCTGCTCTAAGAAGGTTTTAGCAGAGGATGGCCTCTCTGTCAAGGATACAATAAGAGCCTTTAGACAGGAAATGGCTGATACTATTAAACAGTTTAAATCTTCTTTGGCTGAAACTAAGACACAATCTAAACCAGAAGCCCCTGTAGCAGCAGTTTCTTCTACTTCAGAAGGGGAGGTGGGTTCAGATTCCCATGATAGTGCAGAGGAATTTAAAGACACCCCGTCTAAATTAAAATTTAAAGTAGAGGACACAGAGGGCCTTATTGATGCTATTATTGATAGCTTACAGATTGATAAAGGGAATTCAGATTCGTTAACTCCTCATGATAAACTCTATGAAGGGTGGCAAGACAGTGAAGGCATTGTTTTTCCAGTTCATAAGTCTATTCGCCAGTCTATCCTAAAGGAGTGGACCGAGCCTGATAAAAAATTTGTTTTTTCTAAAGGAATGAAGAGAAGATTCCCGTTTAGTGAAGAGGAGGTTAATTTATGGGGTAAATGTCCTAAACTTGATACGCCCTTTTCTCAGATGGTTAAAGAGGGAGAGTTGGCCTTTGAAGATTTAGGCTCTTTAAAAGATCTGTTAGATCGGAAGACGGACGCTTTTTCAAAACGTACATGGGAGGCTATTTCGGCTATTTTTAGGCCGACTATAGCTTCTACGTGTGTATCAAGAACCATGTTGTTGTGGTTGGATCAATTTAAATATAAGATTCAGGAGGGGGCTTCTAAGGAAGAACTTCTGGAGGCCTTAGAATTACTTTTTAAAGGCACTAGCTACCTGGCAGATGCATCAGCAGAAAGCATCAAGTATACAGCGAGAGCAGCTGGGTTAGCCAATGTTACTAGAAGATCAGTTTGGCTTAAAACTTGGGAAGGAAGTATCACTTCAAAATCCAGGTTATGTTCAGTCCCTTTTACAGGTAATCTGTTATTTGGGCCTTAATTGGATGCTACTTTGGAAAGGACTTCTAGTAAAAAGGTCTTTCCAAAGAAAAAGGTTACGCAGCCTACCAAACGTCCTTTCAATAGGCCACGTAATCAGCGTCAAGGACAGTCTAAAAGGAAAGGATGGTCCTTTAACAAAAATGGTAAGGGGGGTTTTCTTATCAAGCCCCAGGATAATAAAAAACCCCAATGACCATCAAGTGGGGGGTCGACTGAAGAACTTCAGCGAGGTGTGGAGAAATTCAGTCGCCAGCCCATACATTTGCGCAATTGTGAAAATGGGTTATCGAATAGAGTTCAATTCTGTTCCTCCCAACAGATTTATGATAGCAAGAAATCCGGTAGATGCGGCAATGTCACAGGAATTGTCTCGAATTCTGAAAGTCATGGTAGATCAGAAAGTGATCATTCCAGTCGTTCGGTCGGAACAGGGAAGGGGGTTCTACTCTTCCGTGTTTCTGGTAAAGAAACCGTCGGGGAAATTCCGGTTAATTCTCAACTTAAAGAAATTAAATCCGTTGGTCAAGTACAAACGATTCAGGATGGAATCGATTTATTCTATCAGAAATCGGTTGGAAGCAGAGTCATTCATGGTCAATTTGGATCTGCAGGATGCATATTGGCATGTTCCCATTCACCCATATTCACAGAAATACCTCAGGTTTGCCGTATCTCTAGAAGGCACTCTGTGTCACTTCCAATTTACTTGCCTTCCCTTCGGGATCAGTTCAGCACCTCGCATTTTTACAAAAATTATGGCGGAAGCGTTAGTTCCTCTCCGGGAGCAAGCTATCCAGGTGATTTTTTATCTCGACGATATTTTGATTTTTGCAGATTCAGTGGAGCTTTTGAAGGCACATCTAGAGACTTCTTTGAGGTATCTGGCAGATCTGGGGTGGTTGGTAAATCGAGACAAATCTGTATTGATACCAACTCAAACGATAAAATTTTTAGGAATGATGGTAGACACGTCAGTTCAAAAGATGTTTTTGCCACAGGAGAAGATAGACAAGGTTATGAACGAAATAACCGGTCTACAAAGGAACCCAAAAGTTTCTTTAAGAGTGATAATGAGAACTCTGGGACTTTTGTCTTCCACAGCTCCAGCAGTTCAGTGGGCTTTGGCACACCAAAGGCTGCTTCAATCTTTTCTATTAAAGAACTGGGACAGATCTCAGCGGAACTTGGATCAGGAAGTGATGCTTCCCTTAACAGTCATCCGGGATTTGGACTGGTGGCTGAACAAGGGAAATCTGTCCCAGGGGAACTTATGGGTATACCCCAGAGAAGTAACTATCACAACAGATGCCAGTGCTTGGGGGTGGGGTGCTCACGTGGAGCATCAGGCCTTTCAGGGACAGTGGAATCAGGAAGAGAAAAAATTCTCGTCCAATCGGAAAGAATTGAGGGCAGTAAAGTTGGCTCTCATTCAAGCACAAAAGATTGTACAAAACAAACATGTTATGGTGAGGTCAGACAATTCCACCACTGTGGCATATATAAACAAGCAAGGGGGCACGAGGTCGGAATGGTTGCAAGAGGAGGCAAAGGAAATCTGTACTTGGGCCCAGGTGAATGTGCTATCTCTGAAAGCTCTTCATCTGAAGGGTCTTCAGAATCTAGACGCGGACAAGCTAAGCAGGAATGCTGTTCTTCCGGGAGAATGGGCCCTGAACAGACAGGTTTTTGCTCTGATTTCAGATGTCTGGGGTGTTCCTTCAATCGATCTTTTTGCGACGAAGCAGAATGCTCTTCTGCCAGTTTTTTGCTCGATAAATCCAAGGGACGAGCCTTGGGGGATAGATGCGCTGTCACAAGTATGGAACTTTCCTCTGGCGTTTGCTTTTCCTCCTCTGCCTCTCATTCCATTAGTCATCAAAAAATGGAAGGAGATTCAAGCCCCATTAATTCTGATTGCGCCGCTTTGGCCAAAAAGAAGTTGGTTCTCAATTCTAAAAAAGTTAGCTGTGGAACCTCCTCTGAGGTTGCCGGACAGGAAAGATCTACTGTACCAAGGAAAGCTTTGGCATCCGGAGGTGGAAAAGTTAAAACTAGCAGCATGGATCCTGAGGTAGTTTGGCTTAAGAGCAAGGGACTTTCCAGTAGAGTTATTCAAACTTTATTGAAAAGTAGAAAGGATTCTACCAGAAGTATGTATATTAAGTATTGGAAAACTTTTTTTCATTGGTTAGATTCTTCCTCCTATGATTCTTTTTCTATTCCAGCATTATTGGATTTTTTGCAGGAAGGTTGGGAAAAAGGTTTATCGGTCAGCACATTAAAAGTGCAGGTTTCAGCCTTGGCTGCCATGACAGGTAAAAAATTAGCTGGAGAGGACTTGGTGGTAAGATTTTTTAAAGCTATTAGTAGACAGGTTCCAACAAAAGCACCTAATGTGTCCCCGTGGGATCTACCGTCAGTGCTAAAAGGGTTATCCAGGACTCCATTTGAACCATTGGACCAGAGTGATTTATTGCATGTTACAATTAAAACCGTGTTCCTCACCTCCATATCTACAGCTAGGAGGGTCAGTGAGATACAAGCGTTATCTTGTAAGCCTCCATATTTTCAGGATTTAGGAGACAGATTAGTTTTGCAGACAGACCCAGGGTTTCTTCCCAAGGTGGTGTCCAAATACCATAGATCTCAATCTATTGTTATTCCTTCCTTTAGTATCCAGGGGGGGAAAAAGGATAAAGATCTGTACCTAGTAGATGTTAGAAGGTGTATTTTACACTATATCAAGACTACTTCAGAATTTAGGAAGTCGGATTCCTTGTTTGTCCTATTTGGGGGTAAGAATAAAGGTTGCACTGCATCCAAATCTACTATATCTAGATGGATTAAGAAAGCTATTAATATGTCTTATTCTTTGTTGAACCTGGAACTCCCGTTGTCCTTCACGGCACATTCAACTAGAGCAGTAGCATCATCCTGGGCACATAATTCTGGTGCTACCCCGGAGCAGATTTGCAAAGCCGCTACGTGGTCAAGTTTTAACACTTTTGTGAAACATTATAAGTTGGATGTGTTATCAGAACAACAGCAAGCCTTTGGTCGTAAGGTCCTGAAGGCTGCTACCCACCCTGAGGTTTGATTCTTGCTTATCATCTCGGAGTCTTGTCCCAGAGGATCACTGGATAAAACAATAGTTACTCACCGGGTAACGTTCTTTCTAGTGATCCTCTGGGACAAGAGTCCCACCCGATTGGGGTATAATAGATTAATTCTGTACTTTGTATGGAGTGGTTCATAGTATAAATAAGTGAAAGGAAGAGTTCTAGACAGTTATTATTTAAGACTGAGGGGAGATTCTCATGGCCTTTCTTTTATAGGGGAGGGATTGAAATATTTCCTGGAAGGGGCGTGGATATCTCGGAGTCTTGTCCCAGAGGATCACTAGAAAGAACTATACCCGGTGAGTAACTATTGTTTTTGCAACGGGCTCTCCCCCGTATAGGTGGCCTAGGCTGGCAGGCTTCCGACCTCCTGGGCTCACTCCTGGACACCGCCGCGCGCTCAGTGTACCGGGACTCCCCTTCTAGGTCCGTCTCGCCGCCACGCCACTTCGTAGTGTGCTTGTCCGCTTCCGCATCAGGCTCCGCCCTATCTATTTCGTCACACAGTGACTCATCAGGGGCATCCGAGGTGGTTAATAGAAGAATCATCCCTGAAAGGAGATATTGTTGATCGGAGAGGTGAATTGATCTAAGAGGTGGGGGACGACCCGGGAACTGTCCCAAGGCGTGTATTGACCTTTTTGGTCAGAAAGAGCGGTGAGTGGCACACAAAGGGTGTTGGTGGTGGCCATCTCTGTCTTGCCTATTGTTGAAGATTATACCTGTATGGAAGCATAACAACTACTGTGCGGATGCTAGTTTATGGACTTGCTAAAAGGACTTTATGGAATAAGATTTGTGTTGTACCAAATATACTCTGTATCATTTTCAAGGTTGTTTTAATTCATAGCTTATAGACCTATCAAGGGCCGTGAGCGCCTTGCCTCTTGGAATATCTATTTGTAAATTAAGAAGAGCTGAGAGCGCTACCTCTTTGGAGAAATGATGGGCTGTGTTGGACAGGATGGGTCACAGCCTTTAGTCTATTTCATCTGCAGCTTGCCAGTGGGGCCTCGTTCACATCATCACACGCAGATGGCCGTGAGATCGGAATGCAACGCGTACGATCACACGTTTCCATGCATTTCGTGGCTGATCCGTTTACCGCAGTGAATGGGTAAGCCGCGCATTTTCCCAAAAAATGCATGCAGCATGCGTTTGCGCACCGCACTGGTACGCAACCCATGTAATGTGAACATCAGACAGTGCAGTCTATGTACTTCTGATGTTCTTGCATGTCTGCCTCCTGCACATGTTGCCGAAATACGGAGGGCAACATATCTAATGTGAACGAGGCCTGAGAGTGTGGTCTGTATGCAGTATGTGTACAGGGCTGGTCCTTTCTATCCTGTCTATTGGTCCTGTGTATGTATGTGCAGGCCTCCTGCGATGTGCACTTCAGTGAGTCATGGTTGTAGTTGGGAGGCACAACTGGAATAGGTTTAGGGGATACTCCTTTGCACTCTTGCAGTTGTGACCATAACTTTGCTATGTACAGTATTTTTGGACTCAATGTTTTTGCGGCTCGGCCTGCTTGCTCCCATCTGTCATAGGTGTTTTAGAACTGCAGTTATTTGGTGGTGCACCCTTATCTTTATTTTAGAATTCTGCCTAGATAGGGAGAGCTTGGAGGGGGAGGGGTTTGTAAGATCCATAAGACACCCCTGCACTATAGACGCACCAGGTTTAGTATAATTTTTTTTCCTTTGGTTTTGGTCCTCTAAACTTCGGTGCATCTTATATTCTGAAAAATACAGTATTTATCTACTTACAGTTGTGTTCAAAATTATTCAACCCCCACTGAAATTGAGTGTTTTGGCCAGTTTGACATTGATTTTGATCATTTCAGTCATCTTGTTTACAATTAAATCAAAGAGGCACTTGTAAGTCAGACAAATATAACATAACATTTATAATGAAATAACCACAAATGTCTTTTCTGTGCTCACATCATTATCAGTTTTATTCAACCCCCAAGTGACATTCGTTCTTAGTACTCAGTACAACATCCTTTTCCAGTTATAACCGCTTTTAGACGTGAAGCATAGCTTGACACAAGTGTCTTGCAGTGATCTACGGGTATCTTAGCCCATTCTTCATGGGCAAAAGCCTCCAGTTCAGTCACATTCTTAGGCTTGTGTGCTGCAACTCCTTTCTTTAAGTCCCACCAGAGGTTCTCAATCGGATTTAAAGTGATCCTTAAGCCAACTAAAAAAAATGAGATGAACTCACCTGGGGCTTCCCTCAGCCCCCAGCAGCCGATCGGTGCCCTCGCAGCTCCGCTCCGATGTCCCAGGACCCGCCGGCGAGCACTTCTGGTTTGGCAGTCACCGGCCGACAGGCATGGGAACGCGAGTGATTGTTCGCGTTCCCAGCCTGTATATCGCCCCCTATGCTGCTATTGCGACCTCCTAGCCGCAATAGCAGCATAGGGGGCGATATACAGGCTGGGAACGCGAACAATCACTCGCGTTCCCATGCCTGTCGGCCGGTGACGGCGAAACCGGAAGTCGTCGCCAGCGGGTCCAGAGGCATCGGAGCGGAGCTGCGAGGGCACCGATCGGCTGCAGGGGGCTGAGGGAAGCCCCAGGTGAGTAAATCTCATTTTTTTTAGTTGGCTTAAGGATCACTTTAAGTCTGGTGACTGCGATGGCCACTCCAAAATGTTCCAGCCTTTAATCTGCAACCATGCTCTAGTGCCTAGGTTCTCAATGTGTGGTACGCGTAACCCAGGGGGTACTTCTGATGGTTCCAGGGGGTACTCAGGCTTGATATACTTCACCAAAAATTACCAATTTAGAATTTTAGAAAATGATAAATCATATTTAAACATCAAATTAGTATATTAGCTAGTTAAAATCAATAGTAAATGCTTGGAAATTGTTTAGAACCAATTATCATGTACTACGATTAAATATATATTTGTCAAGGGGTACTTGTGATAATGTTTAGTATGCTAGGGGGTACTAGGTGGGTACAGGGTTTTAAAAGGGTTACATACCAATAAAATGTTGAGAAACACTGCTCTAGTGGACTTGGAGGTATGCTTGGAACTGTCTGTTCCACCAAGCCATTCGCTCGCAGCAGGTTTCCTGTTATGCAAAAAGAGCAGACACATCATTATGAACACCTAATAAACATAAACTCTGTTAAAGTGTACTTTATTCCTGTACGTGAAATGCGGAAAATCGGGCATAATACCGGTAACCAATAGTCTACTATTTGAAGTGTTAATTTTCGATAGTAAAATATAAGTAAATGTTACCGATGCTATATTATAGCTAAACCTAACCCTACTCTCGCACAGAACCCTCCCACCCGACGCCTAACCCTGATCCCTAACCCTGTGCCACATCTTCTCCAAATGCAGGAGATGTGGTACACAGGGGTAGATGTGAACTGGTCCATAAAAAGAAAAACAAACAAATTCCGGTTTGAACCTATCTGTATGGAGGCTGCTACTGTTCAGTCAAAATCTCAGCCTGTGGACTTAGTCTGACCACTGGAGGGCGCTGCTTGCCCATTGCAGGCTGCTTTCTGTACATCCTCCCACTGACTGGAATAGTCTGACTCTGCAGTTGGCCATTAATGGTGCTGTTTTTAGTGAGAAATCGGTTTATCGATCATATCATTCAGGTTCAATTGTATGAGACCAGAGCAGCTAGTGAGGCCAATTAGTCCTAAACGTTTTCTTTTAAGAAATGGTTGATCAGCGTAGCACTTTTTTTTTCTTTCATATGCACAATTACAACAAATTTTTACATTATGAATTGTTTTAATGTTGTGGATTGACTAAAAACCTTTTAATTTAACCAGTTCACCCCAAAGGGGTTTTTACCCTGACAGACGAGCAATTTTCACCTGTCAATGCTCCTCCCTTTTCGCCAATAACGTTATTACTACTTATCTCAACAAAATGATCTATACCTTGGTTTTGTTTTTTTGTTTTTTTTGCCAGTTAGGCTTTCTGTAGGCAGTACATTTTACTAAGATTTTTTTTTTTTATTCTAAATGTATTCTAACGGGAAAAATAAAGCATTTCTCAGTTTTTGGTTGTTATAGTTTTAAAATAAAACGTTCTGTGGATAAAACCCACACATTTCATTTACCCATTTGTCCCAATTATTAGACCGTTTAAATGATGTCCCTATCACAATGTATGATGACAATATATTATTGAAAAATATAGGTGTAATTTTTCTGTTTTTTTTCTTGGTCTGGTCCATAATTACAAGCCCCTATGTAGTAAAGTAATAGCTTTTTTTAATCTATATTTTATGAGGATAAATTACTAAGTCCCTGAGGCAACAATTTTGTATTTATTTTTACAAGTGTCTTTTTTTTTTTCGGGGGGGGGAGAGAGTGTGGAGGGAGCTCTGGAAGTGGAAAGGAATTCCTTTTATTAATATTTAATTGGAAGTGTATGTGTATTTATGTGTGTGATTTCACTTTTTGCCCACTAGCTGGTGCTGCAAACAATCTCCTGTGTTCACTGCCACAGCTTCTGAGGGCTTCCTGTTTTATGAATGGACACGGCCCCTGATCGAAATCCTGTCCATTCATCATTCCAGGCATTGTGATTGGGTAAAGGACCCAATGATGGATCGCGGTGTCCCGACGGGTAACACACGGGGGGGGCGCGGTGGGACCGAACGGTACCTTAAAATGTCCTGGAGTGATTAACAGGCTCCAACAGCGCGGTTTAATGCGTCCGTTTGTCAGTAAGTGGGTAGTCCGAATTAACTGATTCATATTTGCCATATTTATTTTCTTTTAAACAATGCAGATTGCCTGGCTGTCTTGCTGATCTCTTGGGCTGCATCAGTGTCTGAATCGCACACCTGAGACCAGCATGGAGTCAGACTTTGGTGAAAACACCTGATCTGCCGCATGCTTGTTCAGGGTATTTGGCTGAACGTATTAAGGTGCGTACACACATGCGACTATAGTCGTTTGTAACGATCGTTCCCCGATCTTTACCAACGACGATCGTTACAAAAAACGAACCACCGACTATTAAGGCAAACGACGAACGAGCCAAATCGCTACAAAAGAAAGTTCTGTCTCGGCGGATTTTAACCAACGACGATCGTTTGCAAAAGTAGTACATCGTTGGAAACGATCGTTCGTACTAGGCTTGACATGCGCATTTCACTATTTCTCCATGGAACTTCTCATTTTTATGCGCAGGCGCAATAGTTGCTTTCTGTGATGTAACGTTCGTTCTAACGATCAGATCGTTACACACATTTTAAAACTACCTTTACTTAGGTCGTTCTTTCATCAATTAAAAGTTCGTTCGTCGTTCTTAACGAACGATCGTTGTCGCATGTGTGTACGTAGCATTAGAGACTCAGAGTATCAGAAGAGTAGCTAGGCAGCTGGTATCCTTTTCAAAGGAAATCAATATGGCAGCCTCCACTTAAAGTCTTAGGCCCGGTTTCCACTTTTGGATGCAATTTTCAGGTCGCACGCACTTCTCTGAATGCAGTGGCCTCAATTCACGGAGCATTACCAAACGTTTATCAAACACTTTATCAAACGTTTGATAATTTACCTCATGGGTAAAATCTCATTTTAAATTCACTAAGGTGTTATATATTTATCGAATGTTTTACCGATAAAACGTTCAACAAATATATAACACCTTAGTGAATTCAAAATGAGATTTTACCCATGAGGTAAATTATCAAACGTTTGATAAAGTGTTTGATAAATGTTTGATAATGCTCCGTGAATTGAGGCCAGTGTCGCTATGATTATCATGGAAATCGCTGCGCCCCCTTTTTTACTCCCACAATTCAATTTTACCCAAATGCAAACGTAATGCACTTCCACTTTAACCCGAACTGGGAAAAATGCAACGGCACCGCCAGAAAAATGCATACCAAATGCAGCGCTGTGCGATTTTCATGCCATTTCTGTATTTGTGTATTTCCGACAATTCCTTAGTAAAAAAATAAACACAATTGTAGTGACAAAATGCACAGAAAACTCTTGTTGTAAATAGTTTGCATCACAGTGCGTTTGTGAAGGCTGTTTTCTGTAGAAAGGGTCCCAAGTGCAAAGAGTGGATGACCTTATTACAGCTTTACTACTTAAACTCCTCCTGTCACTCTTGCCCCACTAATCATTTAAAGCAGAACTAAACTTGAAGTTTAAGCCAACATCAAAGCACACCTGAAATGGGAGGAGTATGGAGGCTGCTATATGTATTTCCTTTTAAACAATGCGCATTACCTGGCTGTCCTGCTGATCATCTGGCTCTAATACTATTAGCCATAGTCTCAGAACAAGCATGCAGATCAGGTGTTTCTGACTGGAGTCTGTATGACACCCTGAAACAAGCATGCAGCCAATCCAGTCAGACACTACTGCAGCCAAATAGATCAGCAGGGCTGCCAGGCAACAGGTATTATTTAAAAGGAAATAACTATGGCAGTCTTCACATCCCTTTCACTTCAGCTGTCCTTTAATGAGTGGTGATGTCATGATTCAGGCTGGCACAGGGGTGATCGCTGTTTCTAGACTTTCTGTTGCTGTACTGACCTGTCACCTCTTCCCCCTCCTTCTCTTCTCTCTCGTCCCCCTCAGGTTTGGCAGACTCTGGGCCCCCTGTGTGAGGTAATTCCTGCTCTTTATACACTGTCCAGTCTGGCCCTCCCCTACTGTAGGCCACGCCCACAGCCCACCCGTGAGACCTCCCTCTTTACTGCCCCTCATGCTATGTCTCTCCTTCCTGTTCCCTTTATGTCACATCCTAAACCGCTGCATTGTTTTGTCTCGCCAAGCCTCATAATCCAAGGAACTGTGTGTGTCCTCTGCATGTCTCCATGCTTACTAACTAAGTGTAAAGAGGACCAGTCACTGGATCATGCTTCACAAGCAGAGATGTGGGTGATATCACCAGCTTCCTTGTAAAGAGGACCAGTCACAGCATCCCGCTTCACAAGCAAAGAGGTGGGCGATATCACTGGCTTTGTGACGTCTAGTAACATAAAGAGTAAGGTACACTGAGACTGAAAGTAAACACGGGTTCAGTTTAAAGGGGCACTATGGCAAAAAATGGTAAAATTTACAATATGTGCAAACACATACAAATAAGAAGTACATTTTTTTCCACAGTAAAATGAGCCATAAATTACTTTTCTCCTATGTTGCTGTCACTTACAGTAGGTAGTAGAAATCTGACAACTGACAGGTTTTGGACTAGCCCATCTCCTCATGGGGGATTCTCACTGTTTTATTTCTTAAAAGCACTTAGTGAATGGCAGTTGCTCTGTCCAACTGCCAAAAAACTGTGT
Source organism: Hyperolius riggenbachi (assembly GCF_040937935.1). NCBI lineage: Eukaryota > Metazoa > Chordata > Amphibia > Anura > Hyperoliidae > Hyperolius > Hyperolius riggenbachi. The sequence goes on along the minus strand of NC_090657.1, from coordinate 212,804,383 downwards.
AGCGAGCAGGGAAGCTGGCCAGCATCATTGTTTAAAGGGAACCAGAGATGAACCTGAGACAGGAAAGTGAAAAATATGTTATACATACCTGGGGCTTCCTCCAGCTCCATACGCTCTGATCGATCCCACGCCGCCGTCCTCCGCTGCCTGCAGCTACGAGAACCGGGTCCCGTCACTGACGTCATCGGAGCCAGCTACGCAGGAGAAGTGCGCCCTCTATGTATCTCTCCAGCGGCTACTGCAAAGATACGCAAACAGCGCACTTCCCTTCCGCTTAGACTGTCTCCGACTGACGGACCAGCGGGGAGCCGGTTCTCGCAGCTGCGGGCAGAGGGGGATGGCGGCATGGGAGCGATCGGAGCATATAGGGCTGGAGGAAGCCCCGGGTATGTATACAATCTTTATTTTTTTCATCTATGGTTCCCTTTAAATCCTTTTTAGGGAATATCTTTATAAAGAATAAATGCCATGCTGAGAATACCCCATGAGGAGATGGACTAGTCCAAAGCCTGTCGGTTCTGTCAGATTTCTACTACCTACTGTTAGTGACAGCAACATAAGAGAAAAGTAATTTATGGCACATTTTACTCTGGAAAAATGTACTTCTAATTTGTATATGTTTGCACATATTTTAAATTTTAAAATGTTTCGCTATAGTGCCCCTTTAAGCTTTTTAGCCTAAGTTTCATTTTATGGTTTGTTCGTTTTTTAGAAAGTGTTGAATAAAGACTACAGTAGAATGGCTTTATAGTAAATGCCAACAGCCTTGGCCAAGTAGTTTACTATATAACAAGTTTACTGTATCAGGATTGGTCATACATTGTATATTTATACAGGGGCATGGTCAGGACTTGGGGTCGGGGACAGAGTTTAAAATAACCAGAGGTTTATATAAAGAGATTCTACTGTATACCATTTATTGGCAAACTCAAAAGAATAAAACCGCACGTTTTCAATGTGCTGGGATCATTCTAGTGAAAGCTTGTTCCTTTAATAGATGGCTAGCCAATAAATGTTATCCTCTTTATAGAAAACTATATATAGTCACAAATTGCTCATTGTTGCTGACTTGCATGCAGCTGGACCAGTGATCCTCTGAGCTCACCAATAAATAGTATCGTCCTTTTTCAAAACTAGATCAACACTGACCAGTTCAATCTTCCTCTCCGTACAAGTTTAATTATAAAAAAATCAAAACAGGATATTTAATTAAAGAAAGACGTGTGGTGTCAGTACTGTGCATTAGGCATGCTGGTATATGTAGTTGCATGGCGAATGTGACTGGGAACCACTCCTTACCTCTACTAATGACATGCTGCTCCCACCCCGTGTCACAGTGTACCGCGCCTCTCTCCGACCTGCATGAAAACAGAAGAGGCAGCTGAGAGCCAATCAGATTAACCCTTATTCAATCGGTCCTCTCTTGTGTCTTGCAGGAGATGAAGAAGCTGCAGGAGCTGATGTCTGCCACAGAGAAGGTGCGCAGGGAGAAGTGGATTGATGAGAAGACCAAGAAAATTAAAGAGATCACTGTCAAGGGTAAGAAGCAGCTTCATCGCTCATGTCTAAAATGGATTAGCAAAGGCATTTTTCTACTGCATGTGCTTAAGGGACAACTGAAGTGAGAAGACTATGGTGGCAGCCAGATTTATTTCCTTTTAAAGTGGACCTGAACTTTTGCAGGTCCACTTTACAGAAGGAAAACCGAGAAATGCACTCTGTGTGTATCTAGAGAGTTTAGCCTGTCTAGTTTCCCCTATTTGTGCCTAATCACAAGTAGGGAGGATCAAAGATATGAACATTCTTCCGAGTTGATGCAAATTTATATGCAAATGTATGCAGTTTGAAAATAGACCAATCCATTTAAACCCAGGTTTAAATTGATTTGTCCTTTTTCACGAAGCATATATTTATATAACAATGTGCATAATTTCAGAAGAATTTGCATCTCATTGATCATCCCTAATCACAAGTTGTAATTTGATCTCTCCCCATATCACCTGACTGCCACAATAAATAAGGCAAACAAGCTCATTTGAAAGCACAGGATGTTAACGATATGTCTGCCTCCTGAAAGCAGGAAGTAGACACACTGCAGATTTATTGCAAGATTTGTATCAGCTTTAACAAATAAAAATTTTCCATTAACCACTTCGCCGCCCCCATACAGTATATCTACGCCCCTTTAAACTTTACTCCTGCACCTTGGGCGTAAATATATATGTACTGCCGCTCTCTGTGCTCCTGCTCGCTCATACGTGTACTTGTTCACATTGCCGCCCGGAGATCAGTGAATGGGAACGCAGTTGCCATTCATTGATCTAAGTTCCCGTAGCAATGATCGGCGACTTCTATGAGAAGCCGTGCGATCATTATGAAAAAAAAAAGTTTCCCATCCTCAGTACACTTCCTGTAAGCACTTACAGAGGATGCATTAACCAGTTCGGCCTATCTGGACGAGCTTCCTCGTCCAGATAGGCACTGCTGCTCCCGCCGCATGGTGTGCGCGATCGGGCGTGCGCGCACCCGCCGCTAGCCCCCCGATCAGTGAATGGGAATATAATTCCCATTCACCGATCTAACTTCCTCGCAGAAATACTGACGCTTTCTCTCCAGAGAGCGCGGTATTTCTGCCCCCAGGAAACTTCTCTGCATTTTAGTTCCTGGATGCGAGATCGTTCGCATCCAGGACTTTTCTCACTGTGGCCATCCTGTTGCCAAATAGTAAACTGCACCCACATACATTTTTAAACAAACAATTATATTACTTTACATTTAAAATTAGCAGTTTCCCTCCCACATAAAAAATGTATGTGGCTAATTTTTGTTAATAAAAAAATAAAAAAAAATACAATAAAAAAAAAAAAACAAATAGTTACCCAAGGGTCTGAACTTTTTAAATATGCATGTCAAGAGAGTATGTTATTATATTATTTAAAATTATAAGCTTATAAATAGTGATGGTCGCAAATTGAAAAAAATGCACCTTTATTTCTAAATGAAATATCGGCACCATAAATTATGATAGGGACATCGTTTAAACGGTGTAATAACCGGGACAGATGGGTAAATAAAATACATGAGTTTTAATTACGGTAGTGTATATTCATTTTAAACTATAATGGCCAAAAACTGAGAAATAATGAATTTTTTTCATTTCTTTCTTAATCTTCCTGTTAAAATGGATTTAGAAAAAAATTCTTAGTTCTTAGCAAAATGTACTACCCAAAGAAAGCCTAATTAGTGGTGGAAAAAACAAGATATAGATCAATTCATTGTGATAAGTAGCAATAAAGTTATAGGCAAATGAATGGGAGGTGAACGTTGCTTAGATGCATGAGATTTTCGGCACTGTAATGCTGAACCGGTAAAAAAAAAATTACTAAGGGGATCTTATGGCCAAATGGTGAAACTGCATCTCAAACCATTTTTTAAATACAAAGACCTAATTTTTTATATTAACCCCCACACTCTCCAATAGTTACCATTTTGTATAAAAAATAAATAAATAAATAAAAAAAATACATAAATAGCTACCTTAGGGACTGAACTATATCAAGAGGGTATATTACTGTTACTTTATAAATGATGGGCTTGAAATTAGGGTTGGACGCAAAACTGAAAAAATGCAGCTTTTATTTATTGCGCCAGACATTGTGATAGGGGCATAATTTAAAAAGTGTAACAGCCGGTACAAATGGGCAAATTATGTGGATTATAATTACGGTAGCCTGTATTATTTAAGAAACTATAATGGACGATAACTGAAAAATGGTCAGCGTGGAACAGTCGGCTGAAGGGGCTGGAGAAAGCTCCAGGTGAGTAAGGCTGATTTTTTTTTTTCCCTGATGACTTCTTTAACTCTTTCTGTACTGGAAACAATATGAGACTCATATCTGTGCTGCTAATGTTCTATTTCTTAGCTGTACTACACATACAATTCATTATATCATAAGTTTATTTTCACTTAAAATTCCCTTTAGAAAAGAAAATACATATGGAAGCCTCCATATTCATCTCACTTCTATTGTCCTTTAACGTATTTTGGTTCCTGGACGTAGTTTCTACGTCCAGGAACCATGCGCGCTACCGCGCGCCCCCGCGGCCGATCGTGCGCGTGCACGCGCACTCCCGGCCGTGGATTCGGTAGCCAAGGAATCAATGTATCAGGCTATGGAGCCCGATCATTGATTCCTCTCCCCCGCTGAAAAAGCGACAGCTTCTCTCGGAAGCTGAGCTTTTTCTGGCCGTCTTCTTCCTGATGCGTCACTCTAAGCGCGTGCTACGCTTACAGTGACGACATGTAAACAAACTCATGGCCGCCATCTTGTGGCCAAAAAGTAATACTACACCTGAAAAAAAAAAAAACAGAATTAACACACATTTACATTATAAATCTATTGTTTACCTCCCACCCTCCCAAAAGTACCCAAATAAAATGTTTAGTATAAAAAAAAAAACCATTACAATTAAAAAAAACCAAACATGTAAATATTTACCTAAGGGTCTAAACTTTTTAAATATCAATGTAAAGATGAAATATTTCTATATTTTTTTTATTTTAAACTTGTAAATAGTGATAGATGCAAAATGGAAAAAATGCACCTTTATTTCCAAATAAAATTATGTCCCTATCACAATGAATGGCGACAATATTTTAACGGTGTAATAACCGGGACATATGGACAAATACAATACGCAAGTTTTAATTATGGAGGCATGTATTATTTTAAAACTATAATGGCTGAAAACTGAGAAATAATGAATTTTTCCATTTTTTTCTTATTCTTCCTGTTAAAATGCATTTACAGTAAAGTGGCTCTTAGCAAAATGTACCCCCCAAAGAAAGCCTAATTGGTGGCGGAAAAAACAAGATATAGATCAGTGCATTGTGATAAGTAGTGATAAAGTTATAGGCTAATGAATGGGAGGTGAACATTTCTCACGTGAAAACGACGGAACCTGAATGGGTTAAGTCAGGCTTTTAGAGCGCATGTGATTTTCCGACCACCAGGGAACACCAGTTTGCAAGAATGAAAGCTGTACGCTTGTGTCCGTGGAGGAGGCTGTAGCAGAGAGGGTTAATTTATCTGCATAATCGCTTCTTGTCGCGGCGCTCCATTCTCCTGACTTTCCCACTTTCACGGCAGAAGTTCTGGCTGTGAGGGAGGATGTACCGGGAGGGCGGAGCACTGCAGGAAGAGGCGGTACCACAGGTAAATAAACCCACTCTGCTACGGCCTGCTTCGTGGACATTAATGGGCATGGTTTGCTTTTTACAAAACTGTGCACTCTCCTCCCCACTCACACCACGAGGGTACTTGTCTTTTCATGCAAGTCTTAGAGCTCCCTCTCCACCACTGCTTGCGTTGCACTGGGAAATTACAAAAGCCATACAATACAGTTCATTGGTAATTCCTAAGCCTGTACCCACTGAAAATCGCCAAGCGCAAACGCAATTTGATTTTAAAATCACACGCTTGTGTTTTTGCGATGCGTTTGCATTTTTGCTTGCGCTTTTCTTGTGACTGGTAATTGGCTACCTTGCAACTTCCTTCCACAGGAAGTGTCAAGGTCTCCTGGGGTTTGACCTTGAAAAATGAGGAGGAGGGAAGATAGGCCCAGTGGAAGCACAGACCACTATAAAACCCTGGCTAACACGACAATGCAATCCCTTCCAATTCGCTCTAGACAGATGGTTGTTTCACAGTGGTGCCAACTTCCTTTCTGGTTCAGACTAGTAATTTGAGTACTGAAATGTTTTATGTAAAAAATCCTTGACATTGTGGTCACATGACCAGAAGTAAATGGGTACAAAGGAAACATTGCAGGCTCTGTGGGGAAGGGCTGCTATACAGAGGGGTGGATCACTGCAGCCTGTAGCAGTGACCGTCTGTGGTGCAGGAAGGAACCCATGTTTGTGCTCCTGGACAGATTCTTAGTCATTTATGTGTATATTAGCTCATTTGGAAGCTTTTACGCAGATAAAACAAGCTCCGTCACTGACTGCTGTGCGGGACAAGGAAAACATTTCCTGCCACCTAAGAATAGCATCAGCTGTGAACTGCCTTCTTAATTTTGGCCACTAGATGGCACTGCTTTATCTGACATGAGCTTGTGGTGTGCAGTGAACACAGTTTGGAGTAATGACATGTAAAGGGGTCAGATAACAGACGGCTGTGCGGAGCTGCAGGGAATGTACAGTACTCCCAGGCTTCTCCTGCTGCTAAAGCTGAGCAGCAATTAGACAGCTTATTTACTGTATTTGAGAGGCTTCTTTACATCCTAATGATGTGCAGATTCCATCCTGCTTATAGTCCACTAAGGCCTGTGATTCAGGTGATGGTAGATAAGCCAGGGGAGGATGGCACAAGCAGCTGCCTGCCCTCCAGTCCCTCTCTGCACAGGGAGGATGGCACAAGCAGCAGCCTGCCCTCCAGTCCCTTTCTGCACAGGGAGGACAGCACAAGCAGCAGCCTGCCCTCGAGTCCCTCTCTGCACAGGGAGGATGGCACAAGCAGCAGCCTGCCCTACAGTCCCTCTCTGCACAGGGAGGACGGCACAAGCAGCAGCCTGCCCTCCAGACCCTCTCTGCACAGGGAGGATGGCACAAGCAGCAGCCTGCCCTCCAATCCCTCTCTGCACAGGGAGGACGGCACAAGCAGCAGCCTGCCCTCCAGTCTCTGCACAGGGAGGATGGCACAAGCAGAAGCCTGCCCTCCAGTCTCTGCACAGGGAGTATGGCACAAGCAGCAGCCTGCCCTCCAGTCTCTGCACAGGGAGGACAGCACAAGCAGCAGCCTGCCCTCCAGTCCCTCTGCACAGGGAGGATGGCACAAGCAGCAGCCTGCCCTCCAGTCCCTCTCTGCACAGGGAGGACGGCACAAGCAGCAGCCTGCCCTCCACTCTCTCTTTGCTCAGGGAGGATGGCACAAGCAGCAGCCTGCCCTCCAGTCTCTGCACAGGGGGGACGGCGCAAGCAGCAGCCTGCCCTCCAGTCTCTGCACAGGGGGGACGGCACAAGCAGCAGCCTGCCCTCCACTCTCTCTTTGCTCAGGGAGGATGGCACAAGCAGCAGCCTGCCCTCCAGTCCATCTCTGCACAAGGAGGACGGCACAAGCAGCAGCCTGCCCTCCAGTCCCTCTCTGCACAGGGAGGACGGCACAAGCAGCAGCCTGCCCTCCAGTCTCTCTGCTTAGACAATATTCAAGGGAACCTGAAGTGATGAATCTCACTGCCAGTTTTTATTATTGATTTATAAAACGCTGACATATTCCGTGGTGCTGTACAAAGTAGGAAACAAACATGGGGTACATAATTCAGACAATGCTATACATCAAACATAGACACTGGTACACAATACAGAATTGGGATTGACAGTGACAAATGTAACATGATGAATAAAATGTATAACAGATTGCAAGACACAAAGGGTGAAAGAGCCGTGCCCTTGCGAGCTTGCAATTAGGTTACATACTCGGCTATATAGAGGTAAAGCTCTGGATAGCATCAGGGGCGCCTCTAGGCATAGGCAGTACAGGCCATTGCCTGGAGTGCCATTGGTCCTGGGGGGCGCCATGTTGCAGAATTAAGCCCCGCCTCCAAATTAAGCCACACCCAAGATTAAGCCACACCCCTGTGGCTGTTCTATTACTTGCTTCTGTTGAATCTACTTAGCGTAAGTTGCAGGCAGCTTACACCTCTGTGCCTTGTGCATCCTTCTTTTCTCCTTTGTGCCATCTCTGCCTCCTTCTGTTCCCTTTGTGCCTCCTTCTGTCCCCCTGTGCCTCCTTGTGTCCCCTTTGCCTTTATTTGTCACCTTGTGCTACCTCTTCCCCCCTGTTCCTCCTTTAGTCCCACTCTGCCTCCTTCTGTCCTCCTGTGCCTCCGTCTGTATCCCTTTGTGCCTCCTTATGTCTCCATGTGCCTCTTCAGTCCCCATGTGCCACCTTTGTCCCCTGCGCCTTCCTCTGTCCCCATGTGCCTCCTTCTGTCCCTGTGTGCCTCCTTTAGTCCTCTGTCCCTGTTTGCCTCCTTTAGTCCCCCGTGACTCCTACTGTCACCCTTTGTGCCTCTTTCTGACCCATTGTAGAGGGTGCCAGGCCGACCAGGCGGGCATGAGTGCTGTGCAGGGGGGACCGCGGTCACCCCCCGCCAGATGTTGTGTCCCCAGGTGGTGAACAGGCGTTCACTGGCCCACAGCCCGTAAGCTCACTTCTGCAGCCTTACATTACGTGTATTTTCTGGTGAAACACTGCCCACATTGCGAATTTTCTGATGAAACACTGCCGCATTATGATTATTTTCATGGAAGGGTGCCATGGGGGTGGGGGGGCGCCACAGATTTTCTCGCCTGGAGTGACAACATGGCTAGAGGCGCCCCTGGATAGCATACAGCGTTCCCAGTCCTCACTCTGCCCTATTGGTCCACCGCTGTTCCCTGTTGGAATTATCCATCCAGCTGTGTCTTTGGTGCTTCTTGGCAGGCTTAGGAAGTACTCTCATCCCAGGACCAGTTCTAGACTTTTTGCTGCCTGAAACAATACATTGTAAGGTCACTGCCCCCCTCCCCTTCCCCAGATGTGTGTGCAAAGCTGGCCCAGAGAGGAGATGCACATCAGGCTGTCCATTGAAGCACTGGCACTATGCTAACCTCCCTCAAGACAGCAGCATCTCCTCGCTGCTGACCCACAGGATGCCAGGTATGTGCTGCACCAGCGCCGCATGATTCACTTGCTCTCAGCAGATTAGCAATGGGATCACCAGCCACACAGGAAGTCCTGCTTCCTCTCTGGCTACAGCAACACCTAATGTGACCCGGCAGCACGTAACACACATGAGGCACCGCTGAGGTCACATGAGACACGTGAGGTCACATGAGGCACTGCTGTAGCCATAGATACAGGACGCTGGACGGGGCGGAGGGTGATCCCATCGCTGGAGTGCTGAGAGCAGGCGAGTGAAGCAGTGCCGCACATCTAGGGAAGGGTAGACGGGGAGTGCAAGGAGGGGGACATTTGGGGAGGAGAGCCGCCTGTTGCTGCCCTGAAGAACGTAATTCACATTGCTTTATGGTAACCCCCCCCCCCCCCCCCCCCCTCCCCTCCCTCACCTGCACGTTCCCGGCAGACACATCAGTGTTGTGTTCACAGGAGCCCAGACTCATGCACACACAGTGCAGACCTCTTCACTACTTAGGGACAGGGATACTTCCACTGCCTGGTCAAGGAATCCTGAAGGAGTATTCCACCTACCAGGCCAAATAACTTTAACAGGGATCGGCAATGGGACGGATCAAGGATTGGGATGGCTCTGTGGCAGGAGTGGGCAAACTTTCTTATGCTGGGTAGACAAGATGCAATTTCCCAAGCGATTTATTTCCAACATGTCTGAACGACTCCCAATCGAAAAAGTGATCGATTTTGCACACTTATAATTGAAAAAATTGATTGCTTTATTGAAAGAGTGCAGTTTGGACATGTACACACTACAACTTCCTGTTTGATCACCTGTCGATGGTGCGGGAATCTGCATCGTGTGTACACAGCATTAGGATTGGGCTGCTACTGCAGCTCTCCGTTTGCCTCCCTCTCGACGGAATAATGGAGGGGAAAGATTGGGTGTAACTCACCCAATAGCACTCTCCATCGGCGATCTCCATGGCAAAGGCGGCATCACGTGACATGCTGGTACGTAATGATGGCAAGTTGCATGATTGGGCAAGTTTCTTTTTGTTCTATGTGATGTACTCATTTTTTTCAAAGGAGAAGGGAAGAGATGCGCCCTCTATCGACGGGCCGGCTTCATAGGCTTTAACTGCGTCAGGGCACCCACCGGTGTGCGTTCCACTCCAGAAAAAGAGAGCAGTCAGATTTTAACAAGTGGAAGCAGATCCAATTTTTAACAATAGGCTCTTTTGCTGAGCAGTGCTTACAAAAACCTACCCAACGGGTCACACAGTAAGCAAGTGGGGAGAACAAACCCAACCCCACTTAGGTTAAAAAGTCACTCTGCAGGGATGGGTCAAAACTTGCCCTCCGCTCAGGGTTGGTTAAAACACTATACCATTGTTTAGAGTCGCCAAAGTGAAATAAAATATTTAAAAAGAGTAGGCAATGGTGGACTTACCGCCTCCCAGAAGACCCAAAATTGCAAAAATAAACTTAGTCCAAAAATACGACCACAACTGACGTGCTGGGATTTTGTATAAGCTCAATTGAGATTTCACTCTCTTACTTCTCCGATTAAAAACAAGAAGTTGCCCGATGAAGCATGCTTAGTCCTGAGAAACGCGTTGCAATTTTATGAGAGCTGAATTTTTGCACCAATAACGTTTCTTTGTTTCTCATTTTTGAGTCTTCTTGGAGGAGGCAATTCCTCCATTGTCTATTTTTTTTTTTTACGTTTTTTTTTTTTTTTTTCAATTTAAGTGTACCCTTAGGGGAAAAAAGTGCCACCACGGGTTAACCACCCTGGGAGGGGGAAGCCTCTAGTTCCTGAAGAGGCTTTCCCTATCCTCAACCCGCTCATTCCAGTGCTGGGACTCCCGAAAAGCCGCACTACCACAAACCCATCAAGCTCTGACGGAAAATGTGGAGCCTTCTGCTACGGGTACATTGTTCTAACATGCCAGAGGTTCACCTTGGAGACCTGCTGCAGATATGGGTACAGCCCGGGACAAGATTTACACCCTTCCCTGGATTTTCAAGGGTCTCATCGCTGGATTTGCCTGGCTGAGGAGGATGGGGGCAGCCTATCCAGGACCCAGAGGCTGCCCCCTCCCAAGGTGAGTATACAAACTATGCTGCAGCAAACATCACAGGTATGCTTTAATAGAAGCCCTGCTCCAACTCACAATTCTAAACTTTCCTAACCCTGAGCAGAACACAAAATCTAAAACCTGGTGCTGACAGATTTGTGAAGACACCTGTCTCGGCAACATGTAGCCAGCATTAATAGTTATAACTGGTTCAGCATGAAGAGTTGTCTTAGGATGGAGAACAATGGCTGCGACCTTCTGTTTATTCAACTCTAAGAGTCTCCACCAATAGAAACCAAGGTGGAATTTCCAGACGTTCTATCATAGAATGATTGCTATTGGCAGCGCACAGCTTGTGTACACGAGCGGAGTCACTGAAAACCGCTGCAGGGAAAACTCTGCTTTCTTCATCAGAAGCAGATCATTCTGTCCAACAAGCATTACGCCTTGCCGCCCCACCAGTGACTTCTGCAGTCTCACATGGTGTCATTTGCGTCATAGACATTATTTCATGGCTATGTTCATTCATGGGAATTATTTTTGTGATAACTAACACCCCCATGCTACTAACTCTTTCCTGCTTTCCCACCACACCCACCGGCCACGTTAGACTCTTAATGAAAAATATGAATATCAAAGGTTCTCCTATCGTCTGAAACCAGGGCTGTGGAGTTGGAGCAATTTTGGGTACCTGGAGTTGGAGGTTACATAAATCTGATTCTGATGATTTTTGTACCGACTCCACAGCCCTGGTAAGTATTAGACTAAGGAGTCGGAGTTGCGGAGTGATTTCATAAACTGAGATGTCAGAGTTGGAGTCAGATGATTTTTGTACTGACGCCACAGCCCTGCCTGAAACACAATTTGCCAGATCTGTCCCAGTTCACAGAAAGATTTCATGTGTTCTTTAGGCAGAATTCCCACGTATCCCTGCTAATTCCTCTTAACATTCTACGCACGCCCGATTCTGCATTTTGCAATGTTTCGGCTTTGTCCTTTAAAGTGGGGTGACAGTTAAAATTACGTTTTTGCCCTAATGCATTAAACACAGGGGAAAAAAAAGAATATGAAACACTATAAGACTACAGGTTGTCCCCATTTAACAAACAAGATGGGGACTCTAGGCTCATTCTTAACCTGAATCTGTCCATAAGTCGAAACACTGTGCCATCTCTGTCTCCTGTACCACCTTTATGCCCCCCTCCCCTGTGCCTCCAGTGTCCCTCTCTGTCACCTCTATTCCCTTGCGCCTCCAGTGTTCCCCTTTGTGTCACCTCTGTTGACCAACACTCCCCCCACCGCCACTGTGTCACCTCTGCCCCCCTGTGTACTACAGCAAAATCATCATCCATCGTTTTACTGGTTTGAAAAACATTTTTTTCTTTAACATTTTTAAAGTTGTTTTTCTCAAAAATGAAGTGTTTTTTTTTAAAATATATATTTTTCTAATGGAATCAAATTTCACGTTTATATTGGTGAGTCATTCATGGGATGTTTATAAGTTGGGGAGTACCTGTACTATGACTTTTCTTTAATGCATATTTACACCTTACTGAAGCTAACTGATATCATTTCTAGCAAATTATCGATTGCCGCCTAATTAGTGTGCAAATAAAGGAGAGAAAGTTATCTGCTTCAGTATGTACAGTACAAGCTGTTACCTTGTGTCTATACTGATAGTAAACTAGCTGCAGAATGTGCTGATCTCGGTTACCTCCAATATGTACACTATAAGCTGTTACTCTCTGCCTGTACTGATGGTAAACTGGCTGCAGCATTTGGTGATCTCTGCTACCTCCAGTATGTACTGATAGTAAACTAGCTGCAGTGTGTGATGATCCCTGCTATCTCCAGTATGTTAAGTATATGCTATTACTCAGTACATGTATTGACAGTAAACTAGATGAAGTGTGTGCTGATCTCTGCTTCCCCCAGTATGCACAGTATAAGCTGTTACTCTGTGCCTGTACTGATAGTAAACTAGCTGCAGCATGTGCTGATCTCTGCTGTCCCCAGTATGTACAGTATAAGCTGTTACTCTGTGCCTGTACTGATTCTGCTGTCAGAATTTGCACATGGGATGCAGCAGGCACTATGCCCTTTAGTGGGAAACGAGTGTTTAATTTCTGCAGAATTTGATTGTCACAGCGCCCCCTGGAACAGAACCCCGGTGTGATCTGACAGCGTAAACCCCTCATCTTTCTTGCTTTATCAGGGCTGGAACCCGAGATCCAGAGACTGATCTCCAAACACAAGCAAGAGATCCGCAAGCTGAAGGCGTTGCACGAGGCGGAGCTGCTGCAGTCTGACGAGAGAGCGGCCATGCGCTACGTGCACCAGGCGGAGGAGCTGCGGCAGAACCTGGAGCGTGAGAAGGAGGAGGTCAGCCAGAGGGAGCGCGAGCTGGCCAAGCAGAGGTGAGTCATGCAGACAAACACTGTAATAATAAACCTCCTCTATGATCAGCTCTCCCAGCTCAAGCCCTCGGGATGAGTGTGACAGATAAAGGAATTCTGAGGACCATCAAAGTTTGCAACCGTTGACAGAAAAACGTTTGGTGTATGGGGCCTATCACAATAATTGGTTCTCTTGTGTTCGCAGAAACTGTCAGAGGCCTAATCAAATGCCCATAAGTAAATACTTACCTAAGGAGAGGGAAGCCTCTGGCTCCTCCTTCTCAGGCTGTCTCCGCCGCTGCCCGGGACCCTTCCTAACATCTGGGCCTGTTGCCTCCAGTTTACTGCGCAGGTCCAGCTTTACTCCTGCTAGCGCAGCCACACTACTGCCTGAAGAGCAGCTCCGCTTTGTTCCTACAGACAAGCCCTTGTCAGTAATCTTTGGGGGGTCCGCGCTCTGTGATGGGGACCACTTCCCCCCCCCCTCCCCCCCCCCCCATACTGACAGCTTGCGTTCCCAGCTCAAAATCCATCTTCTTCTTCTGGCCCTCATTCTGTGTGGATGTCTTTTTCATTCATTTGTAAGGGATCTCAATTTATGAAAATAATTGGAAATCTCGATCATGAGTTGTAAAAAATAATAATAAAGAAATCACATTTGTGTGTGTGTGTTAGCTTTGTTCTATATATGATCTATGCCAGATCGGACTAATGATCTGATCAGTCGATTTTCTGAAATGAAAATTGCATATTGCATGGTGTGTACGCGGACTTGAACTCAGAACTCCTCTCTGCTCTAAAAGATACACAGCAGCATAATAACCTTTAAACAAAAAAACATTTCTTTGTTACAGCTGATACAAATCATGGAAGCAGACATACTGTTTACAGCCTGCACTTTTAAATGGGCTTATCTGCCATAGGCAGTCATGTGACACAGGGAGAGATCAAATTACAACTAGTGATTAAACACAAATGGGGGAGAATTACACAGGCCAAACATACAGGGTGCATTTCTGTTATGTTTTCCATGTGTCCTGTGCAAGAGTTCAGGTCTACTTTAATACTTTTAGCCACAGCCCCTGAACAAGCATGCAGCAGATCAGGTATTTCTGACTGAAGTCAGACTGGATTACCTGCATGCTTGTTTCAGGTGTGTGATTCAGCCACTACTGCAGCCAAAGAGATCAGCAGGGCTGCCAGGCAACTGGTAATGTCTAACAGGAAATAAATATGGCAGCCTCTATATCTCTCTCCCTTCAGGTGTCCTTTTAACATGCATGGTTTGTAGATTTCCATAGGAACACCACACTAATGGTTTGAAAAGTTAGATCTGTTTCACCTCACAGAGAAGGGCAGGATTGGGATGAAGTTGTTGATTGTGTCTTCAGCGATTGATGGTGTGTGTGGTGTTTGCAGGTATGAGAAGCAGCTGGTGCAGGAGGAGCAGTCTCTGCAGGAGCAGCGCCGGCGGCTCTACAGCGAGGTGACCGAGGAGAAGGAACGGTTAAACCAGCAGGCCGCCAGGTGAGACGATCGGGGAAATTCCTAACTGACACAACACTCTGCATGCGCAAAACTGCCCCAACCAAAACCTGGTAACATAAACATTATCTGTATGACGCCAATAAACAGATAAACGTGCTGTGTCACCTGCAGCCTGGTGACTGTGCCTGGCTCCTAATGACTGATCAGCCCCTAATCAACTCCTCTGATCAGCAGCATGCACTATCCTAAAGCTTCATAAAGGTCATTAGAAGTACACACATAAACTAGGTAAGGAAACCACAACATCCATGCCTTGGTATAGAGATTACATATAAATGTTAAACTTGAAGAGGAACTCCAGTGAAAATAATGTAATAAAAAAAAGTGCTTAATTTTTACAATAATTATGTATAAATGAGTTAGTCAGTGTTTGCCCATTGTAAAATCTTTCCTCTCCCTGATTTATATTCTGACATTTATTACATGGTGACATTTTTACTGTTGGCAGGGGATGTAGCTGCTGCATGCTTTTTTGGCAGTTGGAAACAGCTGTAAACCGCTATTTCCCACAATGCAACAAGGTTCACAGACAAGAAACTGCCAAGAGTACCGTGGTCCTCTGATCTTGTGGTGAAACCCCTCCCACAATAATCTGTCATACAGCGCCCCCCTGATGGTCTGTTTGTGAAAAGGAATAGATTTCTCATGTAAAAGGGGGTATCAGCGACTGATTGGGATAAAGTTCAATTCTTGGGTGGAGTTTCTCTTTAACCACTTGCCGACCGTGCACTCATACCGCGCGTCGGCAAAGTGGCAGCTGCAGGACCAGCGACGCAGTTTTGCGTCGCCGGCTGCAAGCTAATTAATCAGGAAGCAGCCGCTCGCGCGAGCGGCTGCTTCCTGTCAATTCACGGCGGGGGACTCAGTGAATAGAGTGCGGGCCGCCGATCGCGGCTCGCAGGCTATATGTAAACACAAGCGGAAATAATCCGCTTTGTTTACATTTGTACACTGCTGCTAACAGTAGCAGCGTTGTACCAGATCAGCGATCCCCGGCCAATCAGCGGCCGGGGATCGCTGTCACATGACAGGCAGGAGCCTGTTAGAGGCTGCACAGGACAGATCCGTTCCTGTGCAGCCTCTGATTTCTGGAACGAAGGGAGGTAGGAGAGGGAGGGGGGGAATGTCGCCGCAGAGGGGGGCTTTGAGGTGCCCCCCCCCCCCCACAAACCGCAGGCAGGAGCGATCAGACCCCCCCTGCACATCATCCCCATAGGGGGGGAAAAAGGGGGCGTGCTACCTGATCTGTGCTGGGGGCTGCAGAGCCCACCCAGCACAGATCACAGAATACAGCGCTGGTCCTTAAGGGGGGGTAAAGCATGGGTCCTCAAGTGGTTAAAGAGGAACTGTAACCAGGGATTAAACTTCATCCCAATCAGTAGCCAATAACCCCTTTCCCATGAGAAATCTTTACCTTTTCTCAGATAACTCATCAGGGGGGTCTGGATGGCTGATATTGTGGTGAAACCACTCCCACAGTGTGATGTCATGACCATGGTCCTGACAGTTTCCTGTCTGTGACTCTCGGTGCATTGGGGGAAAATAACAGCTTTTTCCAAGTGCCAGGCAAACAGTCACTTTTCTAGGGGCAGGCCAGGCGGTGACCCCCCCACCCTCTCCCTCCCCCTGAGCGATGTGCGGGAGGTAGCCACGTCCTTACTGGGGCTCAGCTGCGGGGAGGGGAGCCTGACTTCTTCCTCTCCCCGGGGCTCCCCTCCATGCTCACCCCCCCCCCCCTCTTTGCAGAGTAAGCACAGCAGGAAGCCTCATATTAGCAACTCGCCTCCCTTCCTGCTCCAATCGCCGCTTACTTGCCTCCGATCTCCTCCATCTGCATAGCCGCTTATACACACACTCTACTTCCTGTTAATTAGGGAGTAGAGTGTGTATAAGCGGTTACGCAGACGGAGATCAGCGGCAAGTGAGCAGCAAGTTTTACACCCTTGACCTGGGTACGATTTAGCCTAGATACTGCCCTGGCAATCAATAACTCCCTCTGTGCATAGAACTCTCAGTAACTAACATTACGTACAGATCACCTGGCAGCACTAAAGATGTCATCACCAGTAATAAATGTCAGCATGTAAATCAGGGAGAGGAAAGATTTTACAATGGCCAAACACTGACTAAATAATCTATAAATTAATAATGTAAAAAAGAATTAATTTTATTCCGTAGGTTATTTTCACTACAGTTCCTCTTTAAATTAGGATACTTCCTGATTGGTACATTGCTTCTGGGTTAATCACGTGTTCCGAGTCCACCGGTTACACGTTTGCCCAGGTGTTAGTAGACCGTCTTAGCCCTGGTCCCAGGCGTGGCTGCGTGCTGCTCCCTGGTGCGGCTGCGTGCTGCTCCCTGGTGCGGCTGCGTGCTGCTCCCTGGTGCGGCTGCGTGCTGCTCCCTGATGCGGCTGCGTGCTGCTCCCTGATGTGGCTGCGTGCTGCTCCCTGATGTGGCTGCGTGCTGCTCCCTGATGTGGCTGCGTGCTGCTCCCTGATGTGGCTGCGTGCTGCTCCCTTGCGTGGCTGCGTGCTGCTCCCTTGCGCGGCTGCGTGCTGCTCCCTTGCGCGGCTGCGTGCTTCTCCCTTGCGCGGCTGCGTGCTTCTCCCTTGCGCGGCTGCGTGCTTCTCCCTTGCGTGGCTGCGTGCTTCTCCCTTGCGTGGCTGCGTGCTGCTCCCTGGCGCGGCTGCGTGCTGTTCCCTGGCACGGCTGCGTGCTGCACCCAAACGCGGCTGCAATGGCTGCACACCTGTCCCAGGTGTGGTTCGCTGCCCATAAAAGGCAGTACAGTGGAAGGTTTTGTTAATGCAACCTTCACCCATGTCATAAAGACCACATAGAGCTGGACTATAATGGGCAGCCCATTTGACGCTCTAAACTTTGTGCTCTGCCAGGCAAAGAGCGGAACTGGATGATTTACGGAAACAGCTGGAGGATAACTGTGCCCTGGCCACCCGCGTCCTCAGAGAAGAGTATGAGAAGAGCAAGGAAGAGCAGGACCGGAGGCACCAGGTAACGGCTGCAGGATTACAGTGCTGGAGATGGTCAGTAAGTAGTCAAGGATTCCAGCTTGCATGCAAATTGTGAACAGCCTGGAACTGGACCAATGAAGTGCACTTCCTGTCAATTTTGATTGGCCAGATTTCAAACTGCATAGAATTTACATTAAAATATCAGACTGGTCAGAATGATGAGCATGTTATTAATCATCGTCTAGTGAAACGTGTCCCATACATTGCCCGCCAGGCTCTGAATGTGTAATTAGACATTGCAGAGCCAAGTAGAGATGGTCAATGAGATGCAAATAATTCAGTTGATGCAGGATTATGCTAATTTACACAGTTGAAAATGGGCCTGTCAGATTGTACCTCTGCAGGATATGATTGGTTCATTTTCAAGCTGCATAGATTTGCATACAAAATTTAGGGTAAGACCCTTTTCTTCCAGTAGTTTGAATCATGCATAACGAGGGTTTCAGCTGCGACCAGCGCTGATATGTTTATGTGAACCGGAGGGGACCCTGGGGTCAAAAAGGAAATACTCGCGTTACAAGAGGAAGCTTCTGGGTCCTGTATACAGTGATCCCCAATCCTGTCCTTAAAGGACTGACGAGGCGAAATTACTAAAAAAAAGTAAATTACCTGCCTCATCTTTTAAGGCACTGAGGATGCCGTCCGCGCCGGGTCACCCCGCTCATTAGCCCCCCGGGCCGTGGGGTCGGCAGCCGGGGGCTAATGAGCGGGGGGACCCGGCGGATAGGCACGGACGGCATCCTCCGTGCCTTAAAAGATGAGGCAGGTTAATTTACTTTTTTTGAGTAATTTCGCCTCGTAAGTCCTTTAAGGCCCACCAACACTGCATGTTTTGTGGAAACCCACTGAGGCAGTTAATCAGCTCTGCTGAGACACTTATTACCCCACCTGTGCATGTTTGTGGTTTCCTGCAAAACATGTACTGTTGTACGCGCAGGTGCATTACAGCCATGCTCAGGAGCACCGTCACCAGCTTGAAATTCTACAAACTCTTTGTCTAATTTCTTTGGGGGGTCTGTGTTCTGCAATGGTGGACTGGAGGATCCAGAGGCTTCTCTCTTCTTAGGTATTTTACTTTTGACCCGATGTTGCCTCAAGTACGCTTCAAAACAATTTTAATCAATCATAAAAAAACGTTACAAATAGCTATCTTTTGGACAATGAAAGCCAATGTGTCACGATGCAGTAACGATCTTCACACACAGCCAGACGCGTGTTTTACAGTCCTATTGCGTTTGGAGGCTGCTTCTTCAGAGGCATGCCATGCAGATTTGTGTCCCCGTGAACTTATAATAACAGGCAAATTGTATGGAACAGCAAAGTAAATAGTCAACATAGTAGATGAGACCTCCAGGTGACACTGAGAGCCCTTTCACACTGGGTTGGTGCGGTTAATTTACTGCACTCCAATGTAAGTCTGTAGGGTAGTTCATACTACCCACATTGCGGTACGCTGCACCAGAAGTGCCCTATGTAACGCAAGTGCATATGTACCTTGCTGCACAGCTCCTGCAGCGATCTGCATCAAACCGGAAGTCATGTAAGTCTATGGCGATGCAGGTTTTTTTTTAAAATGTTGGCGGCAGCGTTGCAGGCGCGTAAACATATTTTTACAATACGCTTCTGTGCACTTCCATATTTCCCAAACAGGAAGTGAGCGTCACTTCCTGTTTGAATGTTGGCCTGAAGGGGATTAGCGTGTATTAACACGATAATCCACAAACCCCTGTATTGTGCAGTGCGGCTCACCGCTGCCGCCACTCCCCAGTCTGAAACTGGCCTAAGGGGGGAAGTGCCAGTTCCTGAAAGCTATTATCTAACCAGCACCCGTGCCAGGACAAGTGTGCAAAAGTATGGGGCGATTATGGGAGGGCAGGTTTGGGGTGATTGTGGGAGGGCATGGGCAGGTTTGGGGAGGATTATGGGAGGACAGGGGCAGGTTTGGGGAGGATTATGGGAGGACAGGGGCAGGTTTGCGGAGGATTATGGGAGGGCAGCAGGTTTGCAAAGGATTATGGGAGGGCAGCTGGTCATGCAGGTTTCGTATCCGGGCAATGCCTTCTCCAGGGTCAGATCCGACACTCGGTACCTGTACACTGTAGCTTTGTTGTAGTGTGACAGTCACAAGATGTATACTGTGTGCTTCCAGCAGAGATACAATAGCCCTAATACCTCTTCTTTCTGCTCCACTGCAGGCCGAAGTCAAAGCCTTGAAAGAGCGATTAGAGATTGAGAAGCAGGCGTGGGAGCAAAACTACATGAAGAAGGAGGTATGTGTGGCTTTTACTGAGTGCAGAAAGACTTCCTTGTGAAGAGAACCTGTATTTATAGCTATCCTGAAGAAACAAAAAAAACAAACCCTTAAATAGGAACCCGGTGCGAAAATCTTAATGTAAAACACACAAATAAGAACTACGTTTCTTCCATAGTAAAATGAGCTATAAATAACTTTTCTCCTATGTTGCTGTCACTTATAGTAGGTAGTAGAAATCTGACATTACCTGCTATGGGCTAGTTCATCTCTTCATAGGGGATTCTCAGTGTGGCCTTTATTCTTTATAAAGACAGTCCCTGAAAATGATTAATACAAAGATGCTGGCCAGCCTCCCTGCTCGCTGCACACTTTTTTGGCAGTTGGACGGAGCAACTGCCATTCACGAAGTGCATTTTGAAAATGAAGAAATCCTTGAGAACCCCCCATGAGGAGATGGGCTAGTCCATAACCTGTCGGTTCTGTCAGATTTCTGCTAACTACTGTAAGTGACAGCAACATAGGAAGTAATGTATGTCTCATTTTACTCTGGAAGAAACATATTTCTTAATTGTATAGGTTTACATGTATTTTAAGATTTTCGTGACAGAGGTCCTTTAAAGTGCCCCAGAGCTGTCCTAAAAAAAAAATGTGATACTTATGAGGGCTGTGAGGGCTTCCTCTAGCAGCATAAACCTGTCTGAGTCCCATGCTGTCCTCCCATGGTCTGCTGTTCAGCCGCAATCAGCCCCAGTAATGGGCTCAGTCATGTACAGTCTGGGTCTTCTGCACATGGGCAGTAGACCCAGACTGGATGCGGCAGAGCCAGTTACTGGGGCTGATTGCGGCTGAACAGCAGACCGCAGGAGGACGCCGTTTAACTCAGACGGGTTTATGCTGCTGGAGGAAGCCCCGAGCAAGTATCAAATCTTTTTACGACCGCTCTAGTTTACTTTAAGGCTACATTCACAGTGGGACGTTGCAGAGCAGTGTTATAAAGTCTTATAACGCACCTTACCGCACTGCAATGATAAGCCTATGGGACATTCACAGTGCGACATTAGCGTTGCACTGTAACCTGTAGCATTATTAGCACTTCTTGCAGTGTGTTACCTCTTTGCACACGGTACCAGGTACAGGAAAGCATACTTTTCATTGCCTGTATGCTTTACTGTACCTACTGTATGCAGATATAGTAAGGAGAACAGAGGCGCCAAAAGAGTAAAATGTGTATAAAAGCTTTAAAATTCCTCAGGAGGTGGTGGTCTCATCTATCCGGCGTAGACATGATACGAGTCAATTTTCTTTATATACTCCAATATACAGTGCAACGCGTTTCGCAGGTATAATCCCGCTTCTTCAGGCAATAACAGATAGGAGTACACACAGTACAGTCTCAGGTTTGCAATAAGCAACTCTGGTTTAATGTGAACCTGAGACTGTACTGTGTGTACTCCTATCTGTTATTGCCTGAAGAAGCGGGATTATACCTGCGAAACGCGTTGCATTGTATATTGGAGTATATAAAGAAAATTGACACGTATCATGTCTACGCCGGAGAGATGAGACCACCACCTCCTGAGGAATTGTAAAGCTTTTATCCACATTTTACTCTTTTGGCGCCTCTGTTCTCCTTACAACAGCATCCACCCCGGGTGGAGGGGTCGAATCCCCTTTTCTTCTCCGAATCTACAGAGAGCGACATCTTAATCCTGAGTGAGGACAAGTCTAATTTCCTCACCTGCCTATACAGTGGTTGCCTTTGTGGTAACCCTGACTTGTGATTAGATATCTTTCATATACTTCTCATTCACTCAATACATTACATACCACACTATGTTGGGCTCTCTGTGTCCCTTCCTTTTTCTCTACTGTATGCAGAGTTAATGTGCATTATTTGGGAGGTTATTGGCTACAGCTATGCTTTGGGGTACCCGGAACAAACCACACAGCACTATAAGCCTGAGACATGCGGCGCACCAAGAATAGCTTACATTATATAGTAACTACAGGTTTCATTCAAAGTGCACCTTCCACGCAACAAATGCTTATTACAGGAGACAGCAGACTGAATACATGGGTGTCTTGTTTATCACTCCTAAGAACCCTGTGCAGAAATGACCAGCTAATCAAGGGGCACAGCTATAGGAATGGTCAATGACAAACAAATCATTTTGAGTTGATGCAGCATTATGCAAATGTATGCAGATTAAAAAAGAACCAATCAAATCCTACTGAGGAAAAATGTGATTGGTCCATTTTCAGGCTTTATAAATTAGCATACTACATTTACATAATCCTCACATCAACTGTAAATTATGTCCATATCATTGACCATCCCTACACAGCTCCTCCCTATTGGCAGTAGTTTCCTCCTTTTGCCTAAAGCCTGGTACACACATCCAATCTTAATTGGTCAATTTTACCACTTCTGCATAGTATGAAGGTGAACAGATTCTGAAACAGTATTATGAACAGACTGTGTAGGTTGACTTACATGCTGCATGGAGATATCAAAATTGGATGTGTGTACCAAGCTAAAACCATGTTTTCCCCGGGCTCTTTTAGCCAGGTGCTCCACCCGGCTAGTTTTGGTGAGCACCCGGCTGTCATTGGATCACCTCCTCCTATGCTGTAAGCACAGAAGCACCGACCCTGCATTCTCTCATCTCACCCCACCCGACTACTTTTTCATGCCACCCAGCTGGAAAGTCTGTAGCCTTGTATACATGTTAGATAAAACTTGGCTGAGATTCACAGAATCTAGTGTGTGTACGATGACCCCCTCTCCTCCTTGGTCCACGGTCCGTCTGGTGCGTACACACGCATTACAGCAGCCAACGATGGGTTTGTCGGCACCTCTCGCTGGGCGGGTTTTCAGCAGACTGTAGTGCGTGTGTATGCACTGTCGGCATACTGATAAGGCGGTTCCTGAACGATCCGCCGGGCGGATGCACCAGCCTTATCAATCTGCCGACAGTGCATACACACGCACTACAGTATGCTGAAAACCCGCCCAGCGAGAGGTGCCGGCGGACCCATCGTTGGCTGCTGTAGTGCGTGTGTATGCACCTTAAGGCATTGTTTTTTCCACTCACCCTGCCTGCTCTGTGATGCCCCACCTGTGCCACTCCAAAGGCCTGCCCCTCTCTCTACATTGCAACAGTCTCAGCCATACACTGATGCCCAATGGATTGGGTCCTGATCCCTCCGGGCAACATACCTCGTACATGTATACAAGGCTATACCTACTTTACAGACAATGTACTGATAACCATATGCTGTCTGTGAAATAAGCTCACATGCCAGGTAAAACTGCCTAGGCAGGGGTCTGGGGCTTTCTCTGTTAGTCTGTGTACAGTTATACCCTGAGATAGCTTAACGATTTAGCATGCCCCCCCCCCCCCCCCCCCCCAGCGTTCCCTCCTTTATCCCGCCCCCTGAAGGTATCTCTGTACCGCCCCCTCCTCCGCCCATAGCAACTGTACGTATTGCTCTGATGTACAGATGGCTTCTGAGAGCAGGAACGAGATAAAAAAAAAAAAGATTCAATAGTTCATAGATTTTTTTAGCTCTGGCATACTTCAATGAATGTGTCATTGAGCAAAAACAATAGAACAGTAAACATTTTAAATTAGATTGAAATATAAAAATAAAACTGTCAAATATCTTAAGTCATTTTTAGGAGGAGAAGGATAGATAAACTTGTTTGTTTTGTTATTTTATTTTCACCTCGGGTGTCCTTTAAGTCAGAACACTCTGCCATGGATCACATGGTTGCTTTAAAATGTGTTTATGCAGAACTTGGAACTTGCTATATAGTATAGTGCACCACAGCAACATGTCATTTCACAGAGTTTAAAAAAAAAAAAAAACAATTTTCATATAAAATATTTTTCAAAAATGACACTTTTTTATTTTTTTTTTATTTATTATTATTATTATTATTTTTGACTTGTTCCCACTGACCCATTCCCATTGACTTGTTCACCATATCGGCTGAACATTTGTAACAGGTCCTCACTGACTGAGTACAGAAGTTCTGTGTTCCTGATCTCTATCACACAACAGCTCATGAGAGGGCATGCTAGGCTGCGGATCACAGAGATGAGTGAGCATGATTGTTCATGCTCGTTCCTCTCCTCCTCTCATGCTCATTCCTCTCCTCCCCTCATGCTCGCTGCTCGCTCCTCTCCTCCCCTCGCTCTTCTCCTTGCCTCATGCTTGCCCACCCCTTTTCCTCTTCCCGCTCTTCTCCTTTCCTCATGCTCGCTCATCTCCTCCGCTCTTCTTTCTCCTCCCCTCCCCCTTTTCTCACTCTTCTCCTCCCCTCATGCTTGCTCCTCTCCTCCCCTCTGCTCGCTCATCTCCTCCTCTTCTTGCTCTTCTCCTTGCCTGATGCTCGCTCCTCTCCTCTCCTCGCTCCTCTCTTCTTGCTCTTCTCCTCCCCTCTGCTCGCTCCTCCCCTCACTCCTCTCCTCCCCTCTTCTCACTCCTCTCCTCCCCTGTTCTTGCTCATCTCCTCCCCTCATGCTCGCTCATCTCCTCCCCTCTTCTCTCTCCTCCCCCCCCTCATGCTCGCTCTTCCCCTCATGCTCGCTCATCTCCTCCTCTCTTCTTGCTCCACCCCTTCCCTTATGCTCGCTCCTCCCCTCCGGCTCACTCATCTCCTCTGGCCATCTGTAGACCTTAGTTTGGAATAAAAGTTCTTCCATCCAGCAGTTCTGTTACCTTTTCTAACCATTTCTGTCCTGGTGGCAGGAGGCCTGGCTGCTGAGCAGAGAAAGAGAGCTGAAGGAAGAGGTCCGGAAGGGGAGAGACAAGGAGATCGAGTTAGTCATTCAGCGGTTAGAGTCTGATATGTCTACAGCGAGGGAAGAATGTGAGAGAGCCGCTGAAAACAGGTAACCTGCTTCCAGGCAAATGCTTCCTTACTTTTATTTAGTGTTTCTGTGCTATTCTGAGGCAAATGTAACAATAATGAAGTACTGATAGAAGCCACGCCTCTTCCGGTGTGATAGGCAGAGGATTCAGTGGAAGGAAACTGGCAGGTGTTCTGCACTGTCAGATGAGCAGTTATGGATTTTTACTCATACCACTACCAATTATACCTGGTGCTTACAACTTTCATGTCAAAGTGATTAACCCAGCAGCAGCTTCAAATGAGATGTTCCTTTTGAAAGCTGCTGGTGCACTCTAAACCTCTGTCTGCATATCTCCGTTGGCTGCCGAGTGCAGCCAACAAGTGGGTGGCAGTAAGTAGTTCTATATACCTGTTCCGGACATGATAGGATATGTGATTAGCATCACAGCGCCACCCGGTGGTGGAAGCAGGGAGATGAAAGAGACTCTTCCACCACCCGGTGGCGCTGTAACCCTGACATGGTCTCCTGGATACCGATCACATCAAATCATGAAAGCACACTTTCCCAGTGGCAGGAAAAATTTGGCCCTACAGCCAAATAGACCTTTAATTTGTTTGGCTGCTAAAAGGTTAATGCCATATTGATGCTCCGTGTCACAGGAGAAAGTGATTGCTGCCATATTCCCGGAGAATGAGCGATTGCTGCTGTATTGCAGGAAGTTGAGCGATTATGTCCATATTGCTGGAGACTGAGAGGTTGCTGCTGCTGTATTGCTGGGTGGTTGCTGCTGTATTGCGGAGGTTGAGTGGATTGCTGCTGTATTGCGGAGGTTGAGTGTATTGCTGCTGTATTGCAGAGGTTGAGTGGATTGCTGCTGTATTGTGGAGGTTGAGTGGATTGCTGCTGTATTGCAGAGGTTGAGTGGATTGCTGCTGTATTGTGGAGGTTGAATGGATTGCTGCTGTATTGCGGAGGTTGAGTGGATTGCTGCTGTATTGCGGAGGTTGAGTGGATTGCTGCTGTATTGCGGAGGTTGAGTGGATTGCTGCTGTATTGCAGAGGTTGAGTGGATTGCTGCTGTATTGCAGAGGTTAAGTGGATTGCTGCTGTATTGTGGAGGTTGAGTGGATTGCTGCTGTATTGCAGTAGGTTGAGTGGATTGCTGCTGTATTGCAGGAAGTTGAGTGGATTGCTGCTGTATTGTGGAGGTTGAGTGGATTGCTGCTGTATTACAGGAAGTTGAGTGGATTGCTGCTGTATTGCAGGAGGTTGAGCGATCGCTGCCGTATTGCTGGAGACTGAGAGGTTGCTGCTGTATTGCTGGAGGTTGAGTGGATTGCTGCCATAATGCAGGAAGTTGAGCGATTGCTGCTATATTGCGGAGGTTGAGTGGATTGCTGCTGTATCGCGGAGGTTGAGTGGATTGCTGCTGTATCGCGGAGGTTGAGTGGATAGCTGCTGCATTGCAGAGGTTGAGTGGATTGCTGCTGCATTGCGGAGGTTGAGTGGATTGCTGCTGTATTGCGGAGGTTGAGTGGATTGCTGCTGTATTGCGGAGGTTGAGTGGATTGCTGCTGTATTGCGGAGGTTGAGTGGATTGCTGCTGTATTGCGAAGGTTGAGTGGATTGCTGCTGTATTGCGGAGGTTGAGTGGATTGCTGCTGTATTGCGGAGGTTGAGTGGATTGCTGCTGTATTGCGGAGGTTGAGTGGATTGCTGCTGTATTGCGGAGGTTGAGTGGATTGCTGCTGTATTGCGAAGGTTGAGTGGATTGCTGCTGTATTGCGGAGGTTGAGTGGATTGCTGCTGTATTGCGGAGGTTGAGTGGATTGCTGCTGTATTGCGGAGGTTGAGTGGATTGCTGCTGTATTGCGAAGGTTGAGTGGATTGCTGCTGTATTGCGAAGGTTGAGTGGATTGCTGCTGTATTGCGGAGGTTGAGTGGATTGCTGCTGTATTGCGGAGGTTGAGTGGATTGCTGCTGTATTGCGGAGGTTGAGTGGATTGCTGCTGTATTGCGGAGGTTGAGTGGATTGCTGCTGTATTGCGGAGGTTAAGTGGATTGCTGCTGTATTGCGGAGGTTGAGTGGATTGCTGCTGTATTGCGGAGGTTGAGTGGATTGCTGCGTGGATTGCTGCTGTATTGCAGAGGTTGAGTGGATTGCTGCCATAAAGTAGTAAGTTTAGCGCTTGCTGCCATATTGCCAGAGACTAATTTGTGATAAGCAGGGCCTGATGGGACTTGTAGTTTTCTGATCTTTGAGGTTTATGATGACATTCCATCCTAGTCTGTGGATGGCTGGGATGTAACCCACCACAAGCTTGTGGTATTGCTTGGGAACACGAGCTAGCAGACATGGAGAGCTGTGAGGCTGAATGTTGTCTTTCTTGCAGAATAAAGAGAGTGCGGGAGAAGTACGAGGCGGAGCTGCAGGAGCTGGAGAGATCGGAGCGGAAGCTGCAGGAGCGATGTAACCAGCTGAAGGAGCGAGTGACTGAGCTGGAGGGGGAGCAGATCAGGCTGCAGGGACTTCTCAAGCAGAGAGAGCAGGAGGTGGAGGACATCCGGAAGGTGAGGCTACTCGAGTATCACATAATCACCCAGAATCCTAGATACAGTACATGAGCAGAGAGGGCGAGGGATCTAAATCATTCCGGCTTGCATGCAGATGTAATGCAAATTGTATTCAGCTTGGAATTTGGTCAGCCACATGCATGACATTGATTGGCCCAATGCCAAGCTGCATACAATTAGCATTAGGTTTGCATGCATCTCGTTGTTTATCTCTGTGAGGGGTGGGACCCACTAGGATCGCTGAAGGGCTTTTAAATTGAGCAAGTGTTGTGTGCAGCGATTCCTAGGGCAATAGCATTTGGCTCAGATTTCGAAGTGCTGCACAGTAAACTCCTATAGCACTTCCGATTAGGGTTTTATATATTTTTTAAATAAACTTTATTATACCTACCAGGTGTCCCGATGTCTGGTTTCTGCCCACAGTCCCGCCCCTAATGGAAGAGGTCATAGGTGCTTCTCTTGGGCCAATCAGAGAAGCGCTTCTTCTGCTAGGGGGCGGGGCTATAGACAAAGCTGGATACCGGGACAGTCGGTAAGTAGAATTACATTTATTTAAAATTCTAAACACTCGGAATTGCCGGCGATCTAAAAATGTTGCCAAAAAAATCTCCCTAGTGGGTCTCGCTGCTAGGCTGCTAATGGGGGAGCCAGCCCAGGAAAGATGGGACCAGGAGAGGAATGAGAAGATTCTTTAGGACCCAGAGCCTTCCCTCTCCTTAGGCCTGGTGCACAACAAAAACCGCTAGCAGATCCGCAAAATGCTAGCAGATTTTGAAATGCTTT
Source organism: Hyperolius riggenbachi (assembly GCF_040937935.1). Taxonomy (NCBI): domain Eukaryota; kingdom Metazoa; phylum Chordata; class Amphibia; order Anura; family Hyperoliidae; genus Hyperolius; species Hyperolius riggenbachi. The sequence continues at coordinate 212,776,172 of NC_090657.1, read as the reverse complement.
TTCTTATTTTTCTGTAGCCTTTCAGCTAGCATTTTGCGGTTTTGTGAAGCGTTTTTGGTGTAGTAGATTTCATGTATTGTTACAGTAAAGCTGTTACTGAACAGCTTCTGTAACAAAAACGCCAGGAAAACCGCTCTGAACTGCCGTTTTTCAGAGCGGTTTGCGGTTCTTCCTGTCCTTTACATTGGAGGCAGAAACGCCTCCGCAATCCAAATTCTGCAGCAGCCCGGGAGTATGCGTTTCTGCAAAACGCCTCCAGCTCTGGTGTGCACCAGCCCATTGAAATACATTACCCTAGCGTATCAGCACCCGCAAGCGGATCGCAAACCGCAGCCGAACCGCTCTGGTGTGCACTAGTGAGTATCTGTTTTTTTTTTAATATCTTTAGACTCCCTTAAAAGCTGTAGAGGGTGCTGTGATTGAAAAACTCACTGGGTCCCCTAAAGTAGACTCAGTACTCTAGCAGTAGGTGCAAGAGTTTGCATTATTCTTCTCCCGCTCATTTATTATGTAGCTACTCAGAATTTAATATTAAAGGAGACTGCGCAGCCCACAGCCAAGGGGGGTTAATGTATCCAATGCGTCCGTCGTAGACAATGCACTCCATTCGTGTCCCAGGCCACTCCAATGCTTCCTTCTTCAACCCGGAAGCATGGGGGTGACGTGGAATGCGAATGGAGCGCATCGTCTAAAGCAGACACGGCAGAGACTGCCGTGTGCAAGTGCGAGGCTCGCTTCCACTCCTCCCTTCATAAATGCCTTTCCACTGGTTCAAACTTACTGACGTCATAGGATCCGACAGCGGGAGTATCAACGAACCGTAAGCCTCATCCACACACTAGATAGGTCTCGGCCAAGGTGGTCAGCCAGAACAGCCAAGAATCTAGTATGTGTAGTGAATCTGATTGGCCACTACACAAGGGGAGGGGCTGGTGCTTTAGGGGGTCCCACAATCATTTTGTTTGCCGGGGGGGAAAGGGTCTGTTGTTATATTCCTGCTTTTAAAGAGAACCCGAGGTGTGTTTGAAGAATGTGATCTGAATCCAGAGGATGGATCTGCCTATACAGCCCAGCCTCTGTTGGTATTTCAAACCCCCCTAATGTCCCCCTGCACTCTGCAATCAGACATAGATCAATGCCGCGCTATGCGTACTGTGTTAACATTTGTAGTGTCAGTCTCGGCTGCTCCCCCGCCTCCTGCAGAGCTCTGGTCCCTGCCCTCCTCCCTTTCCTCTAATCAGCGAGGAGGGAAGGGAGGCAGGTGGGGACCGGAGTTCTGCAGGAGGCGGGGAGAGCAGCAGACTGACACTATAGAGAAAAACACAGCCCGCTGCTACACTTTGTGTCGACAGCACGGCTGTGATTTATGAGGGATTGCAGAGTGCAGGGGGACCTTTGGAATACCAACAGAGGCTGGGCTGTATAGGCAGATCCAGCCTCACTATGCAGATCACATTGTTCAAACCCAGTTCGGGTTCTCTTTAATGTTTTTTTTTGTTAACCATTTGAGTAACAGCAGTCTATGGCCTCTTAAAGAGAACCAGAGACGAAGCACCCTCATGTATTTTACCATACATATCAATGGGAACTTGACCATAAAACCCTACCCTGCTCTCTGTTTCATTCTTCACTGCACAGTCTGCCTGTTATCAGCTCTGATAAGAATCCCCGACTGAGCATTCAGTCTGGCTTTGCTCAGGAATCATTATAGCTGAGTCAGTCTTCTGTGATGTCTTTTCAAGCCCAAGCCTGCCCCCTTGTGGCTCTGCGTTCCTGCTATTTGTCCTCGAAGCAGCAAAGCAGAGAAACAAGGGGTCAGGCTTGGGCTTGGAAAGACATCACAGAAGACTGACTCAGCTATAATCATTACAGGGCAAAGCCAGACTGAATGCTCAGTCGGAGATTCAGGGCTAATAACAAGTAGATTGAGCAGTGAAAAATGAAACAAAGAGCTGAGTAGGTGTTTACTGTCATGTTCCCACTGATATATATGGTAAAATACATGGGGGTGCTTCATCTCTGGTTCTCTTTAAGGACCAGAGACCGCTGGTACGAAAACAGGGCTCACTGATGTCAAGCTGCACAGTCCCGTCGCTCTCGCCGTTCGCGCTGCTCTCCCGATGCTAAAGCCCACTCGTCCTACCATCACTATGACAGCAGAGTTCCGTGAGCCGGTCAGGAGCTGTGAGCCAATGAGATTGTCAATGAAATCTGCTCCTGGAGGTCTGCTGTCATACTGACGGCAGGGCGAGTGGGCTGCAGTGCAGCATGAATGACGAGAGCGATGGGTTTGTGTGGCATGATATCGGTTATCCCCAGTTTTTGTGCGCTAATTGAAACTTACGCCCTGGCAGGGATAGCCGGTCCTAAATAGGGCGTAGACTTCAATTAGCGGTGTCTGGGAAGTGGTTAAAGTGGACCTGAACTCTTGCACAGGACAAGTGTTGTTTCATCTCTCAGCACAGAGATGTCAGTCCTCCGCAGACACAGCTAATATGTAAACAAAGGATGTTAACCCCTTGTCTTCCATGAAAGCAAGAAATGGATACAGTAGTTCAGTAAGCTGTATGAAATAAATGTTTTTCTTTAAAGGTTATTATGTTATTGGTTATGTTTTAGAGTAGAGAAGCAGTTCTGAGTTCAGGTGTGCTTTAACTGCTTCCAGTCCGCCTAACGCGGGACAGCGGCACACTCGGGTCTCAGCGATGCTGTATGGCGTCATCTGGCGAGGAGCGAGATTTGACGGGAGCTCGCACTTGCACACTCTCCGGTCACTGCGCACAGGGGAACCCAGCGATCAGCCTGCCAGCCAGCGATCAGTGCTGGCAGGCCGTTTATTGATTAAGCATTTAAATTTATGGTGCTGACATCTTCCGCAGCACTGTACAAGAGTATATTGTCTTGTCACTTAACTGTCCCTCAAAAGGGCTCACAATTTAAACCCTACCATTGGCATATGTCTTTATATGTATAGTGTAGTGTATGTATCTTAGTTTAGTGGCAATCGTGGGGGTGGGGGGGGTGGGGGGGGGGGGGAGATAAAAAAGAAACAGGACAATTTGTTTTATTTTTTAGCAAAAATGTCTTTTTTTTTTTTTTTATTATTAATTTAAAAAAGGGAGCTTTCTTTTGGTGCTGTTTGATTGCTGCTATTTGAGAAGAAAAGGAGTTAAAATTAATTTGGGTGGTAAGTTGTATGACCGAGCAATAAACCGTTGTGAAGTGCTGAATTGTAAAATGCCAATAGGGGGGTATAAACCTCTGGGGATCAAGAGGTTAAAAGGTTAAACCAAGGTAATTGCCATGCATTCCTTTTTATATAACAATATTTTGAGTATTTTGTTACGTTATGTTACAAACAATGATGTTAGTACTGAGACAAAGTGGTTTGCTCTGCCTTCATCTTGTCCAGTAATATTATATATTGACCATGCAACATTTGTAACCCCAGGCCCAGAAAGCCACCCCCCTCCCTCTTCCACCTTCTGCTGTCAATACCCAAGCCCCTCAGGGCCCATACACCACTAGGCCATTTTTAATTTACCTAAAGTACCTAGCAGATCATTAATAGCATACCGTTCAGTGTATTGAAATAGTTTCATTATGTCTTGTATTTCACTTTGAGTGAAAGTATGTTCAATAAAGTCTTTCCATTTTTTAAAAAAAGACTTTGAGCCAAATTTATCAAGAGTGTCTGAGACAAAACATTGGGAGGTTTTTAGAAATCCGTGCAGAACTGTCTCAGACATCTTACGAAATCATTATATATTGCAGATTCCTTCTAAAACTGCTGTAAAATAGGAGGAGCTAGGAAGGTCTCTCAGGCAGTGCAGTGTGTGAGGGGAATTGCTGTGCTGAGGTAACCAACACATCTGCTGTATTGATAGCCGCAGACTCTGAGGAGGAATTCAGTAGGGGGGGGGGGGGGGGCACATCACAAATCATGTCTAGCTTGCACTCTGCAATCATGTCTAGTCTGCAGTTCTACATCTGTAGAACTGCTATCAAGAACTTCTTAATCTGCGCCAGTTTAGGGATGGGTTTGCACTTTTCTTAACTGTAGTGCAGCTCTAGAAATTCATGCTAAATTGCCACTATTACCTAGGATTTGAGAAGTTTCTTATTATCATACAGAACTGTTCTCCCTGCTGGTTAGAACAGTTTTTAAGAAGAAGAAAAAACTGTCGCGATGCTTTGATAAATCTGGTCCTTTGTGTGTTTGTCTTTATAGGATCGAGCCTCAAGTTTGTCCAGAGTGAACCAGTGTAGCAGTTCTTGTTGTAGATCCTAAACTGTTGGTGGTGGTGAATAAATCCATTTTTTGAAAATGACCTTTGCAGATTCTAAGATGACATGACAAAATGGTGATAGGTTGGAGGTGATGTTATCAGTCTCTGGTTCCTGTTGGTTAGGGGTATCCAAAAACTGGAACAGGAGGGCCTGTGGATCTAGTGAAATGTTTTTTTTGTGTCAACATCTTTATATATTCACAGACCTCCTTCCAGTACGATGTGATGATGTTACAGTCCCATAGACAATGACAAATATCTGCTTGTGAATGTTGACATTTCGGACAGAAAGGTTTATAATTGACCGGGGGTCGCAGATATTTGATGTCAAAAGCATATTTGGTGCGATGGATTGTCTTTAGATGAGACTCTCCATGTTTCGTTTTTGATATATTGGTGGTAATTCAAGTTGCCTTCTATGATTTTGCGAGAAATATCATCATCTGGTATATTTTTCTTGCCATGAGCGATGCCATACATTCTTAAAATAAACGAGGCATGTTGGAACATTTTGAGCCTCCTTAAAAACCTTGTGGTAATGATTTCTGTACAGCTAAAGAAACCAAAACAAGCTTGAGCAATTCCTGCAGGTCATGTCTGGACTCCATTCTTGTACAAAGAGCCCTCCAGTTAAGTGGCTGCTCAGAAGATTCCATTAATGACCTCCTGGCGGACGCTGGGATTTGGGTGGCAGCCATCACTGTCTCATTTCCCAATAATCGTCGTTAGGTCACCGCACAGCGTTCTTCTAAGGGAAGTGTGGCTGACTCATACGGAAAGTGTTGCGTTGCTTTATAGTGGTCTGCCATGGAGTCCCAGCCCAGCCCATGTGACGGAGGTCGCTCATAGCAAGAAATAAGAGAAAAACAGAATGTTAGGAAAGTGAGGTCAACAGTAAAAGCAAAGGGATGCGAGTGTTCATCTAACCTACTTCATCTACTCCTGCTGCCCAGTCACAGCTATCGGAAGTAACAGACAAGCGCACCGCAGGCCTTGGTTCAGTCATTTGCATTCAAGTTTGTTTTTGTTTTAAAATTTGGCTGCAGTCTCCCAGTATTGCTCCTATGCTGCCAAAATGTCTGCTCTGATGTAGGTCAAAGCTGAGTGGTTTTTGTCTTCCAGGCGGTCACTAAGGGTTTGTTTAGTGGCCATAAAAATATGGGTGAGAAGTCTATTGCTAGGTACACTATGATATTTTCTGGCAGAGTTACTGACCGATCAATTATTTCCAACACGTCCGAACTGATTTCCAGTTGTTGATTTCCAATCTATGTCCAATAGAGGTGAATGGAAACCAGTCGGAAATCGATGGGAAAATGATCAGACATCGATACGAAATCAGATCGGACATGTTGGAAATAATGGATCTGACAGTAAATCTGCCAGAAAATCTCAGTGTGCACCTAGTATAATGCCTGGTACCTGTCAGAAATAACTGATTTGACCCATCTATCTGACGGTAAAATTGCATGGTGTGTACCTGGCATAAGTCATGTAACTTCCAGAGTATTTTTCCACAGCAATTCTTTCTTGGGACTTTTAGAAACTTCTCGCCCCAATATTGTGCAAAGTAGCCGGTAGACTCTATACAAGAGTTGGGAAACCTCAATGCAAATATATTTATTTTTTTAACAATTACCAGTTGCCTGGCTGTCCTGCTGATCCTGAGCCTCTAATACTTTAAGCCATAGACGCCAAACAAGCATGCAGATCAGATGTTTCTGACTGAAGTCAGACTGGATTAGCTGCATGCTTGTTTCAGGTGTGCGATTTAGACACTGCTGCAGCTAAAGAGATCAGCAGAACAGCCAGGCAACTGGTATTTTTTTTTTAAAGGAAATAAATATGGCAGTCATTATATCCCTCATTTTAGGTGCCCTTTAATTCACACTGTAGCATAAAAGATAGGAAGACTCTTTAGAGGACTGTCTCTTTAAATAATAATAAATTAGTAATTACCGTTTGTAACGGAAAGCTTTCTTCGTTTCCCAACTACAGATCACAGACCGATTAACTGAGGAGAGAAAGAGCCTCTCCGACGTAATCCGACAGGAATTCGCCGACCGCCTTGTCATAACAGAGGAGGAGAACAAACGGTTAAAAATTGAGGCATCGGAGGCGCAGGCCCGCCACCGTCTGGAGGTGGAAAGGATCACGCGGGAGAAGGAGGAGGAGCTGGAGGAGGTGCACAAGAGGTGGGCGGAGCTGTTGTCCTGTCTCTGACGCACATGTTTCCTAAAGAAGTACATTTAAGGCAGGGTTCACACTTATTGCAATTTGAGTACAAATTGCAAATGTGCAAAAATACTTTCACCGCGCATCTAATGAAAGTCCATGTATAATCGCACTTCTGCATTTGCAATATAAAGGTGCGCATTGCATGCAATTTGTCATTGATTTTAATTAGCCACGTGAAAAAACTCGCTCAAAAATGTGCATACGACCACAAAATTGAAAAAACTCCGATTTTTTTACAAGTGTGAACCCTACCTGAAGGACGTCTGTCATGCAAAATGTCATGTTTTGTTAGTAGGTTACACTGATGCCATCTTCCTAAACACAGAGGGAAGTAAAAGGTTTTAGAGAAGGCAGCCACGTATCAGGCTGCTTTCACAGTGGGACGTTACAGGCGCACGTTAGAGCAGCCAGTAACGCAGCCCACCGCACAGCAATGAAAAATCAATGGGCTGTTCACAGTGCCCACGTCTCGTTACATTGTAACGCTGGACGTTCTATGAAAGTGCAGCATGCTGTGCGTTATACGCAGTTTTAGCCGCATTAGACTGTTTGCACATGCTCAGTAATGTTGGTTTTTTTAGTGCAGGAGAGAAGGAGGGGAGAGTCCGCTATTGTGCCTAGCCACATGGCTAATTAATATTCACTGCACTGCAGTGTTTACTTCCTGGAGCGGCCGCTTATTGGCTGGCGGGACCACGGGATGCAGAGTGTTCCGATCACGTGGTCTCCACAGTCTTTTGACACATGCACCGTTTTTGTTCTATCACTACCGGACGAAAACGGCGCACCAAGAGCCGCATAACGCGTCTCTATGTAGCCATCACCTTTCGCACCACCATGCGTTGCGTTAGGGGAACGTTATGCGACCTTAACGTCCCCTGCAACACAATGTCCAAGTGTGAAAGAGCCCTTAATGTAGCCACTAATGATCCAATGTCTAGCGAAAAATCGTTCGAGCGATCAGATAATTCTGATCAGAAGAAAAATCGTTCACTACACCATCAACTAACCGATCTTTGCTTCCTATCTATCACAATCGACTAAAAAAAAAATCCAAATTTTGGTTTGACCAAAATCAAATCGGACGACTATGTTTATAATCATTCGTAATCGATTGTGCCCATCAATGGAGATTTACACCCAATCCAAACAGAATTTCTGATCGATCTAACGATTTTTCGCTAGAAATTGGACCGTCAATAGCTACCTTTAGGTGAACTAAAAAAATTAGAATTTTGTGCAAAAGTCAATTTATTTCAGGAATTCAACGTAAAAGGTTTAACCAATACATGAAATAGACTGGTTACATGCAAAGAGAGCTATTTCCAGCCTTTATTTGTTATAATTTTGATGATTATGGCTCTGGAGCCAACTAGGAATTGTGCTGAGTGCAGCGACTCCCAGGGCGGTCACGTTTCCCGGCACTTAGAAGCCCTGTGCAGTAAACTTTACAGTGCTTCCGATTAGCAATATACATTTTTTTAAAATAAACTTTAGGTACTTATCCGTTAGCCGGGCGCATCCGGCAGATGGCGCTAATTACTATTCCCCCTCCAGGCCGACATGGATAGTAGGGAAAGATGTAACTCTGGTGGAGTTTTGTCGCCACCTAGAGGATGTGCCCGGCTAACGGATAAGTACCAAACTTTATTATACTTACTGGGTGCCAATGTCTGGCTTCTGTCCGTAGCTCCACCCCTTAGCTGAAGAAGTGATAGGTGCTTCTCTAGGACCAGTCAGAGAAGCGCCTGTGACCTCTTCTGCTAGGGGGCGGAGCTATGGACAATATACTCTGTACAACACTGCGTAATATGTCAGTGCTATATAAATACTTTAAATAAATGGATGGAAGCTGGAAATGCGGACAACCGGTAAGCAGCAATGGGCTCACAAGTAATCACAAGTGCTTACTCGTGATTTTAATGAACCTTAATTGCTGCAGCTGAGCGGCTGGATTACAAGGGGTTAGTTACCCATGATTCCACTGTCCGCCCTGCATTCCAATCAGCTTGTATGCGTCCTATTGGTTGCGTTGCATGTCTCACCACGATGTGCACCTTGCAACCGGTGTGAGGCTTGCAACGCAACCAATAGGACGCATACAAGCTGATTGGAATGCAGGGCGGACAGTGGAATCATGGGTAACTAACCCCTTGTCATCCAGCCGCTCAGCTGTAGCAATTAAGGCTCATTTGAATCACGAGTAATTACCATCACTGCCGGTAAGTATAAATAACTTTGTTTTAAATTCAATTTGTAATCGCTCGCCCCTAAATCACTGCAAAAACTATTTTCAAAGTGATTTTGCAGCATGTCCTGCGATGAACCCTAATCGCAATGGTGGGTTGCCCACCCACTCACTTTCATTGGCAAAGCATTTTTGGGAATCGCCGGCGATCCCAAAACGCTGCCAAAAACACTGTAGTGGGTCCCAGCCCTTAGTTCACATTAATAAATCATCAGCGCAATCGCAAGTGCTTTTCCCAGCACTTTCTGAGAGAAAAGCCCTTCTAAAAATCGCTAATCAAAGTGCTTTTGTTTGGCAATTTCAGCCTGTAAAAACTTCTCCTGTAAACAGGAAGTGAACTCTTTGACCTGGAAGTGAAACTACAAGCACTCACAAAATCACTTTTTCAAGCACTTTGTAGAGCGCTTAGCGATTTTCCTATACTTTCCATTGAAGCCCAAACGCTCAGGAAATGGTGCATGAGTTGCATTTGCGATCGGAAAGAAAGCTCATCGCTTATGTGAGAACGCTCACATTGTACCTTATTGCACAAGCGCTTTTAGGGCTCTTTTCCACTATGAATCTCAATCAGAAACGCTAGCGATTGCTTTTTGTCACTTTTTACGCGATCGTGATTTTGTGTACGCAATGCACAATCGTAATAAAAATCGCTTATGAAAGAGATCACGCTTTGGACAAAATCAAATCGTGGTAGTGGAAAAAACCTACCGCCATTCCTTAAATTGCAAAACCTAGTGATTTAAAAATCGCTAGCGTTTTCCGATTATGCTGAAGAACAGTGTCGTGGAAAAGGGCCCTACAAGTGCTTTTTAACCACTTAAGGACCAGGGCTGTATTGGCTGATGTGTGCTGCGTGGGCTCTCCAGCCCGAAGCACAGATCATGATTGTGGCAGGGCGATCAGACTCTTCCCCCCCCCCCCCCCCTTTTTCCCCACTAGGGGGATGTCCTGCTGGGGGGGGTCTGATCGCCGCCGCTCTGTGTGGCCGAGCCGGGGGGGGGGGGGGGCCTCAAAGCCCCCCTCCGCAGCAATATTCCTCCCTCCCTCTCCTCCTTTCTATGGGCGGCACAGGACGGAGATCCTCGCCTGTACCGCCTCTAATAGGCTTTAGCCTATCAGACGGCGGCGATCCCCGGCCAATCAGAGGCCGGGGATCGTCGATCTCATTTACGGCGCTGCTGCGACAGCCGCGCCGTATGATGTAAACATTGAGGATTTCTTCCCTGTGCGTTTACAATTAGCCTGCGAGCCGCGATCGGAGGCTCGCAGGCTGTTCACGGAGACACCCTCCGTGAACTGACATGGAACGTTTCCATGGAAACACCACTTCGACCTGCCGACGCCTATCGGCGTTAGTCGGTCGTTAAGTGGTTAAAATTGCCAGCATTGAAAAAAACCTAAAGTGCTCGTAGTGTGAACAAGCCCTAACCGCTTATGAAAACCCCAAAATCTAAATCTCAGACCATTAGAATATTGTGAAAATGCTCAATATTCTCAGCTCAGTGTCAGACTCTAATCAGCTAATTCATCCACTGCACCTGCAAAGGGTTCCGATTTCATATATTAGCTTCACCTTTTAAGTTCACTCTCTGAAATGAATGGACTTTTGCATGATATTCTAATTTTTGCGAGTTTCACCTGTAGTCAGATCTCTGTGCAATTCTTTAGGTGTTTTGGCTGCTGCTTGACACCTGGAAGCTTCAATTCCCAACACAGGTTCCCTATAGGACTCTGTGGTCCACTTCCAGAATGCATAGATCTGCATAAGGCTTGCATCAACTGATATTTATTTGCATTTCGTTGACCATCATTACTGGGGAGAGGTTGGGCGGCTGCCCTTAATCACTTCCCTCCATGCTCAGAACAAAGTGGCTTCTAAACGGCCAAAGCAACAAAGCACGGCCAAAGCACAGCGAGGAATGCAGAGGCATGATTTACTGCATAGTGACATTTCCTTGTTTACAGAAGGCGGCCTGCGCTGCATTCCCACGGTGACAGGTGCTGACTGAGCTGCAGGCAGAAGATTTAAACAATGCCTCCAAGTAAAAATCGCAGATGGCAACATCTGACAGACACAAACAAGGAATCATTTCTGCTTTATTCCTATAGTAAGTCTGTCCGATTTTGTTCTCCAGCACATTCCAGCCACGGGTTCTGCTGCTGTTGGTTCCCCTTCCCTGCACACCGCTGCTGTTGGACACCCTTCCCCCCCGATGCTGTTGGTCTCTCCACTCAGCGCACAACGATGCTGTTGGTCCCTCCTCCCCATCCTCCGCTGCTGTTGGTCCCCCTCCCTCGCGCACCGCTGCTGTTGGTCGCTCTCCCTGTGCTTTGCTGCTGTTGGTCCCCCTCCTTCGCGCACCGCTGCTGTTGGTCGCTCTCCCTGTGCTTTGCTGCTGTTGGTCCCCCTCCTTCGCGCACCGCTGCTGTTGGTCGCTCTCCCTGTGCTTTGCTGCTGTTGGTGCCCCTTCCTCTTGCACCGCTGCTGTTGGTCGCTCTCCCTGTGCTTTGCTGCTGTTGGTCCCCCTCCCCGCGCACCGCTGCTGTTGGTCGCTCTCCCTGTGCTTTGCTGCTGTTGGTCCCCCTTCCTCTTGCACCGCTGCTGTTGGTCGCTCTCCCTGTGCTTTGCTGCTGTTGGTCCCCCTCCCTCGCGCACCGCTGCTGTTGGTCGCTCTCCCTGTGCTTTGCTGCTGTTGGTCCCCCTTCCTCTTGCACCGCTGCTGTTGGTCGCTCTCTCTGTGCTTTGCTGCTGTTGGTCCCCTTCCCCTGCGCACCAGTGCTGTTGGTCCCCCTTTCCTGCACACTGATGGATGGGGGAGGGGTACTAACGGCAGCAGAACATCTTGTTACCTGTGGCTGGAATGTGCTGGAGAACAAAATAGTGAGAATTACTGTAGAAATAAGGCAAAAAATATTCAGTGTTTTTGTGTTCCTTTAGACAAGGGAGGTGGCTTCTAATGAAAGATGACATCTGTGATTTTTACTTTGAGATACAGGCAGAAGAGCGCTTGGTCTCCTCCCTGCTCACCCTATGATCCAGTGTTGTTGGTCCCCCACCCACCCCTGCACTCCGATTCAGTTGGTCTTCCTTCCCTGTCAAAAGCGGTTGGTCCCTCTCCCCGTTATCCGATGCTGTTGGTCCCCTTCCTCTCGCACTCCCACACACCGATGCTGTTGGTCCCCTTCCTCTCGCACTTCCACACACCGATGCTGTCGGTCCCCTTCCTCTCGCACCCCCACACACCGATGCTGTTGGTCCCCTTCCTCTTGCACTCCCACACACCGATGCTGTCGGTCCCCTTACTCTCGCACGCTCACACACCGATGCTGTCGGTCCCCTTACTCTCGCACTCCCACACACCGATGCTGTTGGTCCCCTTCCTCTCGCACTCCCACACACCGATGCTGTCGGTCCCCTTCCTCTCGCACTCCCACACACCGATGCTGTCGGTCTCCTTACTCTCGCACGCTCACACACCGATGCTGTCGGTCCCCTTACTCTCGCACTCCCACACACCGATGCTGTCGGTCCCCTTACTCTCGCACGCTCACACACCGATGCTGTCGGTCCCCTTACTCTCGCACTCCCACACACCGATGCTGTTGGTCCTCTTCCTCTCGCACTCCTACACACCGATGCTGTTGGTCCCCTTCCTCTCGCACTCCTACACACCGATGCTGTCGGTCCCCTTCCTCTCGCACTCCTACACACCGATGCTGTCGGTCCCCTTCCTCTCGCACTCCCACACACCGATGCTGTTGGTTGGTCCCCTTCCTCTCGCACTCCCACACACCGATGCTATCGGTCCCCTTCCTCTCGCACTCCTACACACCGATGCTGTCGGTCCCCTTACTCTCGCACTCCCACACACCGATGCTGTTGGTCCTCTTCCTCTCGCACTCCTACACACCGATGCTGTTGGTCCCCTTCCTCTCGCACTCCTACACACCGATGCTGTCGGTCCCCTTCCTCTCGCACTCCTACACACCGATGCTGTCGGTCCCCTTCCTCTCGCACTCCCACACACCGATGCTGTTGGTTGGTCCCCTTCCTCTCGCACTCCCACACACCGATGCTATCGGTCCCCTTCCTCTCGCACTCCTACACACCGATGCTGTCGGTCCCCTTCCTCTCGCACCCCCACACACCGATGCTGTCGGTCCCCTTCCTCTCGCACTCCCACACACCAATGCTGTTGGTTCTCCTTCCCCGCGGTACAAAATCACATACTTGCCCAGGAAGAAGGAAATCTCTGGATCCCTAATGAGGCTTCCCTCACACAGGTGTCGTCGATGATCTGATTGGGGATGCGTTCCTCTTCACGCACGAGCGGAGCTGTACTGTGCAGCTACGGCCGCGCCTGCGCTGTAAGCTGGAGCCGCTCATGCATGAGTATCTCTGTGCTGCTGCGCAGTGGCAGCCATGGTCACATGGCTGCTTCAGCTGGAGGGAGAGGCAATGCAACAAGGGGACATTGTGGGAAGCCTCATTGGGGTCCAGGTTTAGGCTTTGGATGATGGCATTCATGTGATTAGTGCGGGAATAAAAGGGTTTTTTTTGTTTGTTTTTTTAACTTGACTCTTAGATGTCTTGTGTTGTCACATGGCCGGTTTGCTGTTATCAGTCATGGTCTAGAGACGCCTGAGTGACAGGTGGCATCTGGTGTGCGCCTGGCTGCAATAAAGGCCAGATAATGCTGCAGCTGTGTGTGCTCAGCATATGTCGCACAGCACACGCCTACCACTTCCTGCTTACACACTCTGGTCCCACCCTCCTTTACTCAAATTATTGATTTTATTATGTAAATAAAGTGCAGTGAGCCTGAACAAGCGTCTACCATTTGATTGGCTGAGCTCCAAGCTGCATACAATTTGTATTAAATATGCAAGCAAGTCAGAATTGTTTGAAAGCCATTGACTCAGAAAGGTGTGCGGTCTTGCTCTGTCAGGGAATAATGATGGCACCAGGGGGCGATCATGTCTGGTACACACCATGTGACTTTCCATCAGATTGATAGTGAAATCGATTATTTCAGACAGGTTCAATATGATTTATGATCGTTTTTCTGGTCGATTTTCCGATCGCTTTTGTGACCAATGTGTGTAAAAGTGATCGTAAATCGGATTATTATTGTCGGAAATTTTCGGTTCAGTTGACAATCTGACATAAAATTGCATGGTGTGTACTAGGCATTAGTCTCTGATGGCTATTCCCCTTCCCACAAAACCTATGCTAGGTTTTCAATAACCATGGTGGCGTAACCACTACGCCACCATGCTGGAGTTCTCACCTCGGATTAAAAAAAAAAACATCCAGGCCCCCGAAGTGTAAAACCAGATAGGAAATTAAATATGAATAACATTGCACACTTGCAAACAAATGATAAATTAAATCGAAGAGTTTTTAGAATACCCAAGCAGCTCGGGGTGACCCAAAACCACAGGGAGAGTATAGGGGACTAAGAGGCCGAAAAGCCCTTCTACTAAAAAGCAATGTGTTGTGTAGTTTGCCTTCTTAACCAGTTCACCCCCAAGGGTTTTTACTCTAACGGACCAGAGCAATTTTCACTTGTCAGTGCTCCTCCCTTTTATTCCCTAATAACTTTATTACTACTTATCACAAGAAAATGATCTACACCTCATTTTTTTCAACACCAATTAGGCTTTCTGTGAGTAGTACATTTTGCTAAGAATATTTTTATTCTAAATGTGTTTTAATGAGAAAAAATCAAAAAAAGAAAAAATCATTATTTCTCAGGTTTTAGCCATTATAGTTTTAAAATGAAACATTCTCCTGTGGATAAAACAAGCACATATTATTTACCCAGTTGTCCCGATTATTAAACCATTTAAATGATGTCCCTATCACAATGTATGGCGACAATATATTATTTTGAAATACAGGTGTTATTTTTCTGTTTTTTTTTTTTTTTTTTTTGTTCTGGCCATAATTACCAGCCCCAATGTAATACATTAAAATTAATTTTCCCCATAAAATATAGATTAAAAAAAGCTGAGTCCATAAGAAAACTATTTATTTATTTATTTTAAGCTGAATTTTTTTTACAAGTGTTTTTTTTTTTTTTGGGTGGGAGGGTTGTAAGTGTAATTTTATTAATGATGTGTATGTAATTGTATATGTATGTATTTTGTATGTGCAATATACTTTTTGGCCACAAGATGGTGCTAGTGAACACTTCGTTTTAGGAAGTGATCACTTTTTTTTTTTTACACTTTATTGAACAGAAACAATTTCCTGTTTTTGTGAATGGACGTAGCCGCTGTTCGCGGTCACGTCCATTCACTCCAGGCACTGCGATTGGGTAGAGGACTGTTCGGTCCTCTTCCCCAATCACTCAGCACGGGATCCCGGCGGAATTGGCGGCGGTAGCGGCGCACATACGGCGGTAGCGGCGGCGGGAACGCGCGACGTATTAAAACGTCATGTTGCTGTTAATAGGGTAAAGCATGACGTTTTAATACGTTAGGGTGTCATTAAATGGTTAAAACAGAAGGTATTTGTGATAATTCAGCTTAAGGGAACTGTGGTCTCCCATAATGCATCACTACTGAATATGCAGATTAAATCTAATGATATCGAATATAATCTTTATTTTTTTATAAAGAGATAATTGGCATATTCTACTCAGCAAGAGATAACCAGAAGACAATGCACCAGAGATCATGACCAGTCTCTACCAGTACTTTACAGAAAATAATCTAATTACAGAAAATCTTATAGAAAATTGTATGGTGTGTACTAGGCTTTATATACAATTAGAGACTGGGATGTTTGCAGCCAGCTGAGTGGCTTCTGGAGAATCTGTGTATGTGCATTTGGTTCACACTATTCAAAACTAAGGCTGAGTTTCCAGTAGAGCCGAGTGCCCGCCTCCGAGATGGACGCCGGCATATGTGCAGGGTGATTACGCATCTGAATCCCTGTAGCCGTGCCATGCGTTGCCTGAAATTTTGAAGCATCGCTACAGCTTTTTCTCACACAGGAATTCAGAAGCAGCCTTATTGATTTCAATAGGCTGCATAACCCGATCCACGAGTAGGAGGGAAATCTCCCCTAATGGAAACAGGCCTACTAAACGACCGCGTCACGCCGATGGGCGTGGCCGCAGCGGCAGCCCCAGGACCGCCTAACGCCGATCGGCATAAAGTTCTGGGGCTGCAGTTTACAGGAGATCGAGCACAGGCTGCGTGCGCATCTCCTGCCTGGCAGGCGCTCAGTCTCCCAGCGGCGATCACCGTGTGGAGATGGTTAGATGGCGAAACGCCGTCTAATAATGGTGTACAGCAATGCGATCTCAGGCAGCACTGTACTGGGGACAGCCGTGTGACATGGCTGTCCCCTCCATAGGCACAGAGGTGATTGGCTGCCATAGGCTGGTGAAGGGAGGGAGGGCGAGGACAGAGAGGAAAAAAATACAATATTTTAATCAAAATAAAAACATTAATGTTTGTAAAAAAACAAACAACTGGGGGGCGATCAGACCCCACCAACAGATAGCTCTGTTGGTG
The DNA here is from genome assembly GCF_040937935.1 of Hyperolius riggenbachi. Taxonomy (NCBI): domain Eukaryota; kingdom Metazoa; phylum Chordata; class Amphibia; order Anura; family Hyperoliidae; genus Hyperolius; species Hyperolius riggenbachi. Next base: position 212,759,867 of record NC_090657.1, on the reverse strand, counting down.
GGGGGTGAAATCACTGGTGTGCTGTGTTGTGCGGCCCTGCAGCTTGGCCTTAAAGATGCAGTGGCCTATTTCACAAAAAATGGTCTGGTCTCTGGGGGGAGTAAAGCCTGTGGTCCCGAAGTGGTTAAAAGAAAATATATCCAGGCAGAGGGCTGTAAGAAGGAATCCATTTAAAGTCATTGGGATTCAGTAAAAAAAAAAAGAAGAAAAACAGATACGTAAGGAGAGGGAAGGCTGTGGGTCCTATAGAGCTTCCCTCTCCTCTCCCGGTCCCCTTGTTGCAGTGACAGCTCCTCTGTTTGAGTCTCCCGCCATGGGGGCGCAAGCACAGTATGGAGTGGCTCATCTTTGGGAGTACTTGAGTTCCCGAAGACTTCCGAGGCCTCGGCAGTGGCAGAGAGCAGTATGTGACCAAATTGGTTGAATACTGCTACAGGGGAGCCAGTGCTGGAACGTGGGCACTGGGAGAGAAGCAGGAAGACTCTATAGGACTCTGTAGAAGACTCTAGGACCCAGAGCCTTTCCTCTCCTTAGGACTGGACTTTTTTTTAATACAGGTTTCTAATGACTTTAAATCTACAGTGATGTCCTCTCTGCCATCTGTGATCTGCGATTTGTCTCCTCGCATTGTGATCTGTCACACAAGCCTTACATCTGCCATCTTCTCTCTCGCAGGGTGAAGTCCGCCATCGTGAAGAAGGAAGAGACCGTGAATAATCTGCGCAAGCAATGTGAGGTCAGTGCCAAGCTCACAGCGTGCTAACAATATTCAATATCAGGAATGGCTGATTAGTGGGCAGCTTTGTGACAGGGCATGTGTTCTAAGGTTATGATCTGATGTTGCTGCATCCTTCTTTAGCTATCATTTACTAATCGTTAGTATTTTAAACTCCAAGTCCTCAGTGTGAAAAGCTTGCTGGGTCTTACAACAAGGAAGCCCATCAGTTGTTGCATGCCTGGAGGCACCCAGTGTACAGTTTGGTAAACCCTGCAGAGGAAGCTGGACGTTTCTCAACCTTACAGTAAACGTGAGACAAAAGCACAAACTTTTTGTACATACTTGGGGCTTCCTCCAGCCCTCTCCGTGCAGATCGCTCCCACGCCGTCCTCCTCCTCCTGGATGCTTCGGTCAATGCCTGGTTATCTTCAGCCAGTCGGGCGTACTGCGCCTGCACCAGAGGACGGTGTGGCAGCGATCTGCACGGAGAGCCCCAGGTATGTACAAAGCTTTTGTACCCTTTTTGTCTCACGTACACTTTAGGTACAACTGAAGTGAAAAGTGTGTGTGTGTGGGGGGGGGGGGGGGGGGGGAGAGGTATTACAAAATTATAATAAAAATAGGCAGATTAATTTAAAAAGTCAAAAATATTTACAAAAAAAAAAACCTTGGGGGAGCAATCACAGAGCCCATCAGCGTTCTGTTGGTGGGCAACCCCCCCCCCCCCAAAAAAAAAAAAAAACGGCCCTGCAGCTGTAGAAAATGGCCTGGTCACTGGGGGGGGGGGGTGTTAAGCCCAGGGTCCTCAAGTGGTTAAGAACTGTAATTTCACATTTATGTTCAATTTTTGCATCATTTTGCACGGACTTTAGCAATTAATAGCAAAGCACCCATACCACCACAATTGCTACGTATGTTAAGGGGAATAGTGGGAACAAGTCATTAAGTAATTCTTCAAAAAGTCCCAGTGGTTTATGAGAAAATACATTTTAAAAATGCACAAGAATTCGTTTGAGAAAATAGATTCTGAAAATGCACAGAAAATGTTTTTTAAACGACGAGGTCTTTTTGAAAAATGTTTGCCTTGCCACTATTCGTAGCTAATTTGGTGATGACAGCATGTATGGGGACTTTGCTTTTACCGGCTAAAGTCTGCATGAAAGTATGAATGGATTACACAAAGTAAATTGAATTTCCAAAGTTTAATTACGTATGGCTGAAATTGTAAAACATTTTGCGCATTTGTAATTGGCAGATCACGATCTTTAATTATCAGCCTCCAATCTCCATCCCAGCAAAGTAAGCCAGATAGTACTTCCAGCTTGTTTACTTTTATTTTTTTATATATGTTACGGCCAGAAGGGTTCTGGCCGGCCAATGTGCGAAGTGGCCGCAGCGGCCAATGTTAGAAATGTAATGTTTACATGTATTAAAACCTGCTTAATTTCATGAAGTATAGCCGGCGGCAATGTAATAGATGAAGCCGCCGGCTTTCGCACTGCCTCCTCTCCTCCTACTCCCCCCCCCCCCCCCCCCCCCGCCTCTCCCTGCCTCCTATACAACATACGGAGCAGCCGGGGACAAGGCGTGTCCCGGAGAGTCGTTCGTCGTGGCAGGGGAAGCAGAGCGGGGAGGCTGCAGACATTGCTTCTGCCAGCACCCGCTCTGCAGGAACGGCAGGATTCCCCTGCCGCGACAAACGACTCTCGGGGCTGCTCCGTATGTTGTATAGGAGGCAGGGAGAGGAGAGAGGTGGGGGAGGGGGGAGGAGGAGAGGAGGCAGTGCGAAAGCCGGTGGCTTCATCTATTACATTGCCGCCGGCTGCATTTCATGAAATTGAGCAGGTTTTAATACATTTAAACATTACATTTCTAACATTGGCCGCTGCGCACATTGGCCGGCCAGAACGCGAAGTGGCCACACTTCGTGTTCTGGCCATAACATATACAACAAATTGAGCACTGCAGTGCTGTGCTGGCTTTTCCTGCTGAGTGGCATGGCTGCACCTTGTACTGTATAATAAAGATAGACCAGAGGCCTTCTACAGGCCACCGGTCCAGTGCTGGGTCCCTCTATATCCATTTGTCAAAACCTTTCATTCTGGCTGTGCCCCCTGCTATGGAGGAGTGTATCCAAAGTGGGCACGTACAAGCAAGGCCCATGCATGCCCAGAAGAGCTAAGTATATACTCGAATACAAGTCAACCTTGTGTATAAGTCGACTCCAATATTCAACCCTCTTAACCTCCCTGGCGTTCAGTTTCTGCTGGATTTCTGTGCAAAAAGTGATCCAATTAATTTTCATAACCCTTTTTCCAGTAACTTACCAAAATGTGTCAAGCAAGGGTCTAGTAAACATTTTGAGTATAATAAAAGCTTGAAACGCAAAATAAAATCAAAACTAAAATTTAAAAATTACTCTCCTAAATCTCTTATTTTCACTTTCTGAGCTGTAGCTGCTCAACCTGCACTAATACGAATGTAAAGGTGGTCATAGGTCTAATAATGATGGGCAGATTTGACCAAGAGGCAAATCTCTCTTTGGTGTATGGGCAGGTGACAGATCTCTCTCTAATCAGATTCAATCAAAGGCCGATTCCTCAGGAGATTTCATGCTGAAATAATTTGGAATTGGCCTGAGTCTTCCACATCCGTCGCTGCTATGAATGTACCCCTGTGTGTGCATTTATACATTATCTGTCCTGTGTCACCCACCATGCGGTGCTCTGTCTTTGGAATTCTCCTGTATTGAATTCAGTGCAAAAAAAAAAAAAAAAAAAAAAAAAAAAAACTTCTGCATCTAGACCCATTGAGTTATACTCCTGTTTGCCTGATGAAGCAGGACCACACCTGCGAAACGCGTTGCACTAAGTGGAGTTCAATAAAATATTTTTGTATTGATATATTGTGACTCAATTGAGTTTTATATTTTTGAGGGAGGTAAGTCCACCTGAACATCCCCCTCTTTTAGACGGTTTTTAAACGTTTTTATTCTACTCTGGCGCCTCTGTACACCAAGCCTTGCTGAAATCTTGAGTCCACCCTCGGTGGAGGGGTGCTACCCCGTTTCCTATCTACAGAGAGCGACATCTTAAAAACCTGAGTGGGGTCAGGTTCTAATACTCCCCACCTGCACTTGAAGTGGTTGCCTATGGGTAACCCATGTTTGTGAGTATATCTAAATATTTTGCTTTTAACCACAACCAACTTAACAATACTACACCATATCGGGCTCTCGATTTCTCTTTGTTCTTCCAACCTTAAGGGCCGGTTCTACTAGAAGCGGTGTGATGCGGCTGCATAGCCGCATCGCACAGCAGGTGTCCTGAAACCAATGCATGACATTGGAACAGTTTCCATTGCGTGGAGAGCAATCTGAGAATCTGCAGCATGCTGCAGGTTCTTGCATGACCGCATCCGCCTGCTCCATACACTTCCGCATCAGGCGATGCGGAAGTGACGCAGACGCCAGCGGAAGAGATGCGATGTGGCTAGGTAGACACTCATTCTCATCACTTCTTAGTGGAAATGGGCCCTAAAGCTGCATATTCGCTGCCCGGCGGGTCCTGTGACGCCTCTTCCTGTCGGTGGTTACACACGATGCTATACGCCAGGAGCAGAGAAGACTTCAATCGATCGCGATACTTTGTGCAGGAATCATCGGGGATCCTAGCGACCCGATCCACTGTGACAGTCGTTATTGCGATGCAATGCTAAGTGACGTTACGCGGTTGTGCGCCTGTACCCATGTCTCAATATTGAGGAATCAACCGCTCAGCGCTTAAAAAAAAAAATAGTTGGTCGGCGGGAAAATTGTGACGCGGGTACTTAGCTTACCTCTCTCTCTGCAACTATGGCCGATCAACTCCCCCCCCCTTATTCCCCCCCCCCTCCCTCTTACTACTTCCCTTTCCTCTTGAGAGGTATGGGCTGGCCTATCCCCCCCCCCGATTCCACTCCAGAATAAGTTAGCCAGATAGAGGTGACCCATATAGCTTAGCTAACTATATGAGACTCATTATATAGCCCCACTCCACTGCTATTAAACACCCCCCTCCTCCTCTCCAAGTCATTCTCCCCCTGCATCTCTTTATCTGTCTCTCCCTCTATGCTCTATCATACTCCTCCGGGTCCGCCCCTCCCCAGTGATTCTCCCCCCTTCCTCCGCATATTCCCATGTGTCCCCGCATCGTTGTCTATTTCTTCCTCCCTCTGATCGCTAGTGGCCAGGTGCGCTGTCACTCACCTGGCCTCTTGCCCGGTGTCGGGCATACAGCTCAGGAGGCTACGCTGGAGTTTTTTTATTGACTCAAGTATAAGTCTACCCAACAAAGTTAATGGCTGCACTTGGGGCTCAGGAGGGGTTAATGACTGTACTGCATACAGTATTGCAGCCATTAACCCCTCCTGTCCCTTAAAGTGAACCTTAAGCCTAGTAAAACAAAAAAAAGTTTTACTCACCTGGGGCTTTCCTCAGCCCCCTGCAGCCGATCGGTATCCTCGCCATGTCTCTGTGATGCTCCAGTCCCCGGCAGCGACCACTTCCCATGCCTGTCGGGTTCTGACAGAGAAAACGGAACGCGAGTGATTCTTCTATGTTCCCAGCCAAAATATCGCCCCCTATGCTGCTATTGCGGCCTCCTGAGGGAAGCCCCAGGTGAGTAAAACAATTTTTTTTTTTTTTTTTTACTAGGCTTAAGTGCCTCTTTAAGTGCAGCCCATGGGCTTGATTCACAAAACGGTGCTAACTGTTAGCACGGTTTTACCGTGTTTTCGTGTGAAAAAAAAATTTGCGCGACAAGTTTTCAGCGCGCAATAGCAGCATAGGGGGCGATATTCTGACTGGGAATGCGGAGAATCACTCGCGTTCCCATGCATGTCGGCCGGTGATGGCCAAACCGGAAGTGTTCGCCGGCGGGTGCAGGAGCATCTGAGCGGGGCTTCGAGGGCACCGATCGGCTGCAGGGGGCTGAGGGAAGTCCCAGGTGAGTAAATCTCATTTTTTTCGAGACTTAAGGATCACTTTAAGCACTGCTTTTTAGTAGGAGGGCTTTTCAGTCTCTTTTAGTCCCCTATACTGTCTTAGTGGTTTGGGTCACTCCGAGCTGCTTGGTTACTCTGTTGTACTGGTCCAAGCCCCTATCCCATACAGCCATATCAATCCCTGCCATGTACTGATGAGGAACACAAACCCGAAACAGGCTGTCTACATGTGGTGCTGTTGTGGCTCTGTAACATGTATAAGCTATAGGCTTGCTATACACCAGCGGTTCTGGATGCGAGCCTGGCTTCAGGGCCATAAAGAGATTATTTGCGAATTCAGTAGCGATGCATTGTGGGTAAGCACAGAAGTTCACTTAGAAGGAATTTGCAACAATTCAGCTTTGTTTTAAGAAGGCAAACCACACTTCTCAGATAATAGTCACTATAAATAACATGTACCGTATACTGTAATAGCTGTGCTTCGTCCACAAAAATGAAATAAACCAATCAAAAAATAGCTCTTGTACTGCATTTTTATAATCAGATATACAGTCACAATCAGATCTGTATATCTGATGTGTCCACAGGAATCATTTAGATCAGTGCTGTCCAACTTCATGGGCATGGAGGGCCATTTTTTTTTCAGACCCCATGGTAGAGGGCCGAAGGTTCTTGCTAGAGCCGCAGACCATCCCCCCCCCCCCCCCCCCCCCCCCCCCCTTCCCCGGAAAAAATGCAATTAAAGGATAATTAGATTGGCAGCACTTTTCACAAAATGCAATTTAAAATAATGGTGAAGTTATGTGGAAAAGACGAGGGTTCCATTGAGCGGCGCGCTTAGCGCGCCGCGCCGAAGAATGGGTGTGGCCATGGACCAGAATGCGGGTGTGGCCACGGGCGGAGACAAATTTACATGAATTAAGCAATGTGGGACATTAGATTAGGACAGTGGTGGGGAACCTTTTGGAGGCCGAGTGCCCAAACTGCAACCCAAAAGTCACTTATCTATCGCAAAGTGGCAACAGCAATTTAAACTACATACAAACGTTTTAACTCATACATGAACATTATGGAAAATCCAAGTTAAAAATAAACTGTGAAGATAAACAATTTCATCCATCCTACTCCTGAAAAATGTGGTGTTTTTTTTTAGAACCTCCCAGTTTTATTTTCCGTTTTAAAAAGCTAAAAAAGTAGGTTTAATGCTATTGTCTCATGATGACTATTCAGCTTTTCCATAGTCTCACAGTTTGCAATCATGTGACCCCCAACAAGACAAATTCAGCAATCATGAGGCCCCCAACAAATCATGAGGCCCCCAACAAGACAAATTCAGCAATCATGAGGCTCCCAAAAAATCATGAGGCCCCCAACAAGACACATTCAGCAATCTTGAGGCCCCCAACAAGACAAATTCAGCAATCGCGATGCCCCCAACAAATCATGAGGCCCCCAACAAGACAAATTCAGCAATCATGAGGCCCCCAACACGACAAATTCAGCAGTCATGAGGCACATAAATAGACAGCATTTCACATAAATAAGCAGAATGCCCCTTTAATATGGTAGACACCTCTCACCTGGCTTCTAAATTCTCCTCTACCGGCTGCTGTGCCTGGCAATAGTGTTTTGGGCCGGATTGGGGATGATGTGTGGGCTGAAATGCCAGGTGACAGGTGTCCCCCCAGTTGAGGTAGTGACAGGTGCCCCCCCCCCCCCCAGGTTAGATAGTGACAGGAGCACCCCCCCAGCTAGATAGTGACAGGTGCCCCCCTAGTTTGATAGTGACAGGTGCCCCCCCCCGTTAGATAGTGACAGGTGCCCCCCCCCCCCCCCAGTTAGATAGTGACAGGTGCCCCCCCCCCCCAGTTAGTGACAGGAGCCCCCCAGTTAGATAGTGACAGGAGCCCCCCCCCCAGTTAGATAGTGACAGGAGCCCCCCCCCCCAGTTAGATAGTGACAGGAGCCCCCCCAGCTAGTGACAGGTGCCCCCCACTTAAATAGTGACAGGTGCCACCCCAGCTAGATAGTGACAGGTGCCCCCCCTAGCTAGATAGTGACAGGTGCCCCCCACTTAGATAGTGACAGGTGCCCCCCACTTAGATAGTGACAAGTGCCCCCCAGTTAGATAGTGACAGGTGCCCCCCCAGTTAGATAGTGACAGGAGCCCCCCCAGCTAGTGACAGGTGCCCCCACCAGTAGCGAGCCCGTTACCTCTGTGTCCCCGCAGGCCTCTCCGGTGTCCCCGCTGGCCTCTCCGGTGTCCCCGCTGGCCTCTCCGGTGTCCCCGCTGACGATGCCGCTGCTGCCTCACAGATCAGACCTCACAGATCGCGGCGACTGAAGCAAGCAGAGCGCGCGCATGACACCCGCGCGGCAGAACGTCACATGCGGAAGTGAGTAATGATTCACTTCCGCATGTGACGTACTCCGTACGGGTACCATGCGCCCTCTGTTTACCTCAGTCGCCGCGATCTGTGAGGTCTGATCTGTGAGGCAGCGGCAGCGGGAGGACATAGGAGAGGCCACAATAAGAGGGAGCAGGCATGGCGCCCATAGCGCAAGCCATGCCTGCATCCCAGGGAGACGAGCGGGCCGCAACAGGTGGCCTGGCGGGCCGGATGCGGCCCGCGGGCCGCCAGTTGGACAGCACGGATTTAGATATAATAAATAACATCTCTGCTGTAAGAATAAAGCCTGCTGTGTAGTTGTGGCACTAGTAGGGATGGTCAATGAAATGCAAATATTTCTGCGTTGATGCAGGTTTATGCTAATTTTGTATGCAAATGTATGCACTCCCTTTGCTCATGAAATCAATTAATTTGATATGTTAAAAAGCAGTGAAAGAATGGAAAGTGTAATAGTTAAGGGCTCTGCCTCTGACGCAGGAGACCAGGGTTCGAATCTCGGCTCTGCCTGTTCAGTAAGCCATCACCAATTCAGTAGGAGACCTTGGGCAAGTCTCCCTAACACTGCTACTGCCTATAGAGCGTGCCCTAGTGGCTGCAGCTCTGGCGCTTTGAGTCCGCCAGGAGAAAAGCGCAATATAAATGTTCTGTGTTTGTTTGTTTCCTGTGCAGAGGAGCACACCAGTGGCAGTGTTTGTGGTGGAAACATTGGCAGTTTGAGCCAGGATGCAGGAATAACTCCTTAACAAAATGAACATGGGGCATGCTACTGGGATCCAAACCCCTCAACCCCCAGGTGGCTAGTAAAACACATGCACGCCTTCCCTCTCCCCACATGGCAGAGCAGTGTATTATTAATTTACTCCACTGGTGCATTGTTGCTTCTGTTCTTCCTGGCAGTTGCATGCTCTGAGCTCCCACACCTCCTTTTCCTGATCATGTGACATGCCTCAGGAGCCAGAGGTATGCAGCATAGAACATGTCAGGGAGATCAGAGGAGACCTGAGGCTGTGCTGGAGCAGGTAAATGTTAAACTGCTCCACAGCGCTACTCTGCAGAAGGGGGAGGAGCAGGGCCCTCCCAGTCATTATAGATACACCACTTAGTCGGAGACTGTTCAATAAATGTTAAATTCTGATGACAAATTTGGGCTGCAACTTAGTCTGGGGTTTTAGATTTTGGCCCCTTAAAGGGACTCCGAGCAGTGCAGAAACTATGGAAAGATGCATATCATTTCAAAGCTCTCTTTCTCCTCTTTCCAATGATATATAAACCGCCGCCCTACGCCTTTTAGTTTTCGCTATTTTCGCGATTGAAATTGCAGCGGTCGCGATTTCAATCGCGAAAATAGAGAAAACTAAAAGGCGTAGGGCGACGATTTAGGTGTCACCAGAAAGAGGAGAAAGAGAGCTTTAAAATGATATCCATCTTCCCATAATTACATTGTATTACACAGGGCGACTTTTTTCTAAAGTCAGCTGCTCCATTTTGCTGAATGGAGCTGCTGACACTGGGGAAAGTGTCGCCCTGTGTAATACAATATAACTATGGCTTGATGGATATCATTTTAAAGCTCTCTTTCTCCTCTTTCTGGCGACACCTAAATCGTCGCCCTACGCCTTTTAGTTTTCTCTATCTTCGCGATTGAATCGCGGCCGCGACAATTTCAATCGCGAAAATAGTGAAAACTAAAAGGCATAGGGCGGCGGTTTATATATCATTGGAAGGAGGAGAAAGAGAGCTTTAAAATGATATGCATCTTTCCATAGTTTCTGCACTGCTCGGAGTCCCTTTAAAGGGAACCAGAGCCTAATGTATTCTAAAAATGATTAAACAATGTTATACATACCTGGGGCTTCCTCCAGCCCCATAAGCCTGGATTGCTTCCACGCCGCCATCCTCCGCTGCCTCTTTCGCGGGTACCGGGTCCCGTCACTTTCGCCGGACGCGGCCAGTCTTCCACATGCACAGGGGCTCCCTCCGGCTCTGTACGCATGTGCCTGTGCAGTACAGAGGGAGCGCACTGCGCTTGCATCGGCTGGCCGAAATGATGGTACCGGTGGACAGAGGCAGCGGAGGACGGCGGCGTGGGAGCGATCCAGACTTATGGTGCTAGAGCAGGGGTCTGCAACCTTTAAGACATAAAGAGCCACTTGGACCCGTTTTCGAAAAGAGAAAAAAACTGGGAGCCGCAAAACCATTACAAAACAAATCTAACACTGTATATATTGACCCCCATATGCACAAATCGTTAGCAGATATGACCCCCATATGCACAAATCGTTAGCAGATATGACCCCCATATGCACAGATAGTTAGCAGATATGACCCCCATATGCACAGATAGTTAGCAGATATGACCCCCATATGCACAGATAGTTAGCAGATATGACCCCCATATGCACAGATCGTTAGCAGATATGACCCCCATATGCACTGATCGTTAGCAGATATGACCCCCATATGCACTGATCGTTAGCAGATATGACCCCCATATGCACTGATCGTTAGCAGATATGACCCCCATATGCACTGATCGTTAGCAGATATGACCCCCATATGCACAGATAGTTCGCAGATATGACCCCCATATGCACAGATAGTTAGCAGATATGACCCCCATATGCACTGATCGTTAGCAGATATGACCCCCATATGCACTGATCGTTAGCAGATATGACCCCCATATGCACAGATAGCTAGCAGATATGACCCCCATATGCACTGATCGTTAGCAGATATGACCCCCATATGCACAGATAGTTAGCAGATATGACCCCCATATGCACTGATCGTTAGCAGATATGACCCCCATATGCACTGATCGTTAGCAGATATGACCCCCATAAGCACAATCCTTCAGCAGATATGACCCCCATATGCACAAATCGTTAGCAGATATGACCCCCATATGCACTGATCGTTAGCAGATATGACCCCCATATGCACAGATAGTTAGCAGATATGACCCCCATATGCACTGATAGTTAGCAGATATGACCCTCATATGCACTGATCGTTAGCAGATATGACCCCCATATGCACTGATCGTTAGCAGATATGACCCCCATATGCACAGATAGTTAGCAGATATGACCCTCATATGCACTGATCGTTAGCAGATATGACCCCCATATGCACTGATCGTTAGCAGATATGACCCCCATATGCACAGATAGTTAGCAGATATGACCCCCATATGCACTGATCGTTAGCAGATATGACCCCCATATGCACTGATCGTTAGCAGATATGACCCCCATATGCACAGATAGTTAGCAGATATGACCCCCATATGCACTGATCGTTAGCAGATATGACCCCCATATGCACTGATCGTTAGCAGATATGACCCCCATATGCACAGATAGCTAGCAGATATGACCCCCATATGCACTGATCGTTAGCAGATATGACCCCCATATGCACAGATAGTTAGCAGATATGACCCCCATATGCACTGATCGTTAGCAGATATGACCCCCATATGCACTGATCGTTAGCAGATATGACCCCCATAAGCACAATCCTTCAGCAGATATGACCCCCATATGCACAAATCGTTAGCAGATATGACCCCCATATGCACTGATCGTTAGCAGATATGACCCCCATATGCACAGATAGTTAGCAGATATGACCCCCATATGCACAGATCGTTAGCAGATATGACCCCCATATGCACAGATAGTTAGCAGATATGACCCCCATATGCACAGATAGTTAGCAGATATGACCCCCATATGCACAGATAGTTAGCAGATATGACCCCCATATGCACTGATCGTTAGCAGATATGACCCCCATATGCACTGATCGTTAGCAGATATGACCCCCATAAGCACAATCCTTCAGCAGATATGACCCCCATATGCACAGATCGTTAGCAGATATGACCCCCATATGCACAGATAGTTAGCAGATATGACCCCCATATGCACAGATAGTTAGCAGATATGACCCCCATATGCACAGATAGTTAGCAGATATGACCCCCATATGCACTGATCGTTAGCAGATATGACCCCCATATGCACTGATCGTTAGCAGATATGACCCCCATAAGCACAATCCTTCAGCAGATATGACCCCCATATGCACTGATCGTTAGCAGATATGACCCCCATATGCACTGATCGTTAGCAGATATGACCCCCATATGCACAGATAGCTAGCAGATATGACCCCCATATGCACTGATCGTTAGCAGATATGACCCCCATATGCACAGATAGTTAGCAGATATGACCCCCATATGCACTGATCGTTAGCAGATATGACCCCCATATGCACTGATCGTTAGCAGATATGACCCCCATAAGCACAATCCTTCAGCAGATATGACCCCCATATGCACAAATCGTTAGCAGATATGACCCCCATATGCACTGATCGTTAGCAGATATGACCCCCATATGCACAGATAGTTAGCAGATATGACCCCCATATGCACTGATAGTTAGCAGATATGACCCTCATATGCACTGATCGTTAGCAGATATGACCCCCATATGCACTGATCGTTAGCAGATATGACCCCCATATGCACAGATAGTTAGCAGATATGACCCTCATATGCACTGATCGTTAGCAGATATGACCCCCATATGCACTGATCGTTAGCAGATATGACCCCCATATGCACAGATAGTTAGCAGATATGACCCCCATATGCACTGATCGTTAGCAGATATGACCCCCATATGCACTGATCGTTAGCAGATATGACCCCCATATGCACAGATAGTTAGCAGATATGACCCCCATATGCACAGATCGTTAGCAGATATGACCCCCATAAGCACAATCCTTCAGCAGATATGACCCCCATAAGCACAATCCTTCAGCAGATATGACCCCCATATGCACAAATCGTTAGCAGATATGACCCCCATATGCACTGATCGTTAGCAGATATGACCCCCATATGCACAGATAGTTAGCAGATATGACCCCCATATGCACAGATCGTTAGCAGATATGACCCCCATATGCACAGATAGTTAGCAGATATGACCCCCATATGCACAGATAGTTAGCAGATATGACCCCCATATGCACAGATAGTTAGCAGATATGACCCCCATATGCACTGATCGTTAGCAGATATGACCCCCATATGCACTGATCGTTAGCAGATATGACCCCCATAAGCACAATCCTTCAGCAGATATGACCCCCATATGCACAGATCGTTAGCAGATATGACCCCCATATGCACAGATAGTTAGCAGATATGACCCCCATATGCACAGATAGTTAGCAGATATGACCCCCATATGCACAGATAGTTAGCAGATATGACCCCCATATGCACTGATCGTTAGCAGATATGACCCCCATATGCACTGATCGTTAGCAGATATGACCCCCATAAGCACAATCCTTCAGCAGATATGACCCCCATATGCACTGATCGTTAGCAGATATGACCCCCATATGCACTGATCGTTAGCAGATATGACCCCCATATGCACAGATAGTTAGCAGATATGACCCCCATATGCACAGATCGTTAGCAGATATGACCCCCATATGCACAGATAGTTAGCAGATATGACCCCCATAAGCACAATCCTTCAGCAGATATGACCCCCATATGCACTGATCGTTAGCAGATATGACCCCCATATGCACTGATCGTTAGCAGATATGACCCCCATATGCACTGATCGTTAGCAGATATGACCCCCATATGCACTGATCGTTAGCAGATATGACCCCCATATGCACAGATAGTTAGCAGATATGACCCCCATATGCACTGATCGTTAGCAGATATGACCCCCATATGCACAGATAGTTCGCAGATATGACCCCCATATGCACAGATAGTTCGCAGATATGACCCCCATATGCACAGATAGTTCGCAGATATGACCCCCATATGCACAATCCAAGCAGATCTGAAAAAAAAAAAAAAAACATTTACTCACCTCGTCAGAAGACCTCCTGTCACGATGTCCTCCTGTCACGACCTCCGGTCCCGACCTAGTGGCGCGCAACTCCTACGATGCTCTACCTACGTCACGTCCTGCCTGCAGGGCTACGGGAAAATGGCCGCCCGAAGCCCTGCACGGCACTGGTCCGGCGGCCTCTCTGATAGGCTGCCGGCCAGCAACTACAGCACACGTCACATGCGCCCCGCAGCCAGTCGGCCACTGACACCGGAGCCGCCTAGGAGCCGCGGCGAAGGAGAAAAAGAGCCGCATGCGGCTCCGGAGCCGCGGGTTGCCGACCCCTGTGCTAGAGGAAGCCCCAGGTATGTATAAATACCTTATTTTATTCCTCTCTGGTTCTCTTTAAGTGATTGATAGTAGTAGGGATGGTTACTGTGGGGGTAGCCTTGTGACAAAGACAAGAACAGGAACCAAATGGTGCAGTATCATAGGGTAAATATAGCTCAGTATTATTATAGCTCAGTATTACAAGAGTAGTTATACTCACAAAGGTGGGGTGCAGAACCTGCAACCACCATATATCGCCTCGAGGGAAACCGCCATCCCCACTTGGTACTCCAGGTTCTGCTGTAACGGGGTGGTCGCTCGCCTGGGGTCCTTACTGCCTGTGAATGGCACCACACTAGTGGGAAGGACACCTGAAGGATGTGTAGTGGGCAATAAAGAAGGGTGGAGACACCCAATAATAAATATTTCTCAGAGTATACAATATAAAGACAAAAATAGATTTAAACACTTGTTTTTCTGGCTTGGTTCATCTGGAGAGGTAAGATACCTCATGTATTTATTTGTCTTCATTAAGTATACTCTGAGAGACATTTATTTTGGGGCCCCTTCACCCTTCTTTGTCCTTAAGTGATGAGTTTGACACCCCTGGCTAGAGCCAGATGGATGTGGTTTGTTCTTCGCTGCACATACTCTATTTTGAATTGCTATTTAAAGAGAGACTGAAGCAAATAAAATATGCTATTGTTACCTTGTAATTCGCTTCAGTACTCTCACTAGATATAAAGCGCCGCATCCCCGCCGCAAAACGAGGGCTTTAGACCCCCCCCAAATCCCCGGGGGGCAAACCGGCCGGCACTTCCTGGAAGGGGCAGAGCTTTCAGCTGCAGCTCTGCCTCTCCTGATGTGGATCGCTGCCTCTAACTGCCCCTCTTACTCTTCCTTCACAGAGAGAGACGGCAATTGACAGCAGGAGAGGCAGAGCTACAGCAGAAAGCTCTGCCTCTCAGGGCAGCGGAATCCACGACCAAGTTGGTAGTGGATGGTTGCACCGGGATTTGGGGGTCTAAAACGCTCGTTTTGCAGCAGGGATGCAGCGCTTTACATCTAGTGAGCCTACTGAAGCGAACCAACAGGTAAAAATAGTAATCTTTGTTTGCTTTAAGATATTGCTGTAGAGTAGATGTTAAGTTTACTTAAAATGCATCTCTGGTGTACATAAAACAAAAACAGAGGTACACTAATGCTTAAAGGATAAATGAGGTAAGTAGGGAAATCTATCTTTACTTACCTGGGGCTTCTTCCGGCCCCTACAGGTCTTCTGGGTCCCCTGTTGTAGCTCCGGTGCTGCACACTGTCCCGCCGACACTGCGGCACATGCGCAGGCGAGTGCCTACTTGTGAACACACCCATTATTTAGGGTTTATATAGCGCCGACATCTCACACAGCGCTGTACAATATATATATCCTTGTCCCTAACTGTCCCTCAAAGGAGCACATAATCTAATCCCTACCGTAGTCATAAGTCTATGTATGCATCGTGTAGTGTATGTATTGTAGTCTAGGGCCAATTTAGGGGGAAGCCAATTAACTTATCTGTATGTTTTTGGAGTGTGGGAGGAAATCTGAGTGCCCGGAGGAAACCCACACAGAAACGGGGAGAACATACAAACTCCTTGCAGATTCAGCGCTGCAAGGCGAGAGCGCTAACCGCTACACCACCGTGCTACCCACCGGCCGTGTACTGCACCTGTACAGCAGTATGTGCAGACACAGTTGCACCTGGTTTTGAGGGCGCGTTTGCGAGAGGGCGTCTTACGAATGGGCAGTGGGACAGCAGGGAGCACTGAAGCTGCAGTGAGGGACCAAGAAGACTGCCAGAGGCTGGAAGAAGCCCCAGATAAGTAAAGATACATTTCCTTGCTTACCTCATTTGTCCTTTAAAAGTTACAGTATCCCAACACAGTGTCTGTTTAACCCTGTATCAGCTGCACAGATCTGCCCCCTTGAAGAAAATGACCCTGGCCTTCTATATAGCCAATATAGACAATGTTAAGGCCTTTTTCTGCAAGGTGGCAGGGCAGACAACATACTGGGCATTTACATTGACAATGACAGGCTAGGATGGCTGACATGATTGAAGTGTCAGCTTCCTGGCCAGGAGCTCTTTGTTCCCAAAAGCAGATACCATCTTAATATAGCTTTACAATTCCTAAGCTTTAACAGTGATTAGATGCCTTTTATGCTACATACTGTATTTTTTGGACTATAAGACTCACTTTTTCTCCCCCAAAAGCGGGGAGAAAAAGTCACTGTGTCTTATACTCCAAATGCCGGGAGTTCCTGACTTGTGAACATCTGCCAATAGGAACCTCCAATACGCCGCACTGTCGGAGACTTCCTGTAGTGGGCCCATGTAGAGGAGGACACAAAGAGGTACAGAGTAGGACACAGGGAGACACGAGGTACAAGGGGGCATGAGGTGCAAAGGGGGCATAATCCACAAGATGCCCCTTTACCATGGATGCACCAAGTTTAGTATATATGCATTTTTTTTTCCCCCGGTTTTGTCCTCTAAACCTAGATGCGTCTTATGGTCAGGAGCGTCTTATAGTCCGAAAAATACGGTACTTACAATAAACAAGATTGTAATATGCACATTCAAGAAGTTAATGTAAATAGAAACTGAGGAGTTGGATGATTTTTGTACCGACTCCACAGCACTGAAAGCAATGCCAGGTGCGCTAAACAAAGGTTAAATGGTGCTCTGCGTCTGAGCATTCACTTTACTTCCTGTGGGCGGAGTCACCAGAGGGCATAAGAGGAAATCGGACAGCAATAAAACTGGATGGAGGTTCTATTACTTGTGTACCATCTCATAGCTCCATGGCAACCTACAGCTGCCTGCGGATTTACACCTCAGGGGCTGGTTCAGGCTACGTTCACTGTGATGCGTCACTGCACCATTTTATTTTTATCTTTTTGCAAAAATGTTATTCATAATTTAGTTGAAAAAGTTGCATGAATTGCCTATAATTAAAATGTACACCAGAACTTTGTCTGTTTTGGAACTGATTGGATTGTAAATGGAGGAATTCCGTCCAATCACATCTCTGCTCTCTCTGCTTACCCCCTGCAGGCGGCGGTGAAGCGGGCGGATCACTTAGAGGCTCTGCTGGAACAACAACGCAATCAGCTGCTATCGAAATAATGAAGAGACTCTGCCTCCCATGCCCCTCCCCCACTGTGGCTATGTACAGCCTCCCATGACACCACTGCAGGATCCCCACCCACCTTCTTACTGACCAATCAGATGCTAATAGTTGCAGCTTGCATGCAAATGATATGCAGCTTGGAATTGGCCAGATTCCAAGGAGCATACAATTTGCATGCAAGCAGGATGGGTTAGCATCTCATTGGTCACGTTCACTCCTCACACACGTTGTCTGTGCCTCTTTTGTCTTTTAACTATAAAATATTTTTTTTTGTACAGCCTCTTGTATTTTATTGTAACCAGTTTAGGTTCCGTGTTGTGAGTATTACATCCAAATCTTCTACTCTAACGATTCCTGATAATCACGTCCAGCACTAGAAGACGCCGCCGCGCGCGATCGCGCACCTACCCAATAGTGAGTGATTGCTGCCATAAATCAGCCATAAAGTATAAAAATAAATTAAAACTTTGTTTCTCTCCCCTATACTGAAGATAAACAGGAATTGTAGTGAAAATCTTAAAATTTAAAATGCTTACAAATAAGAAGAACGTTTCTCCCAGAGTAAAATGAGCCATAAATTACTTTCCTCCTATGTTGCTGTCACTTACAGCAGGTAGTAGAAATCCAACACTACCAACAGATTTTGGGTTAGTTCATCTCTTCATGGGGGATTCTCAGCATGGCCTTTATTCTTTGTATAAAGCTTTTCCAGGGAATGTCTTTATAAAGATGCTGGCCAGCCTCCCTCCTTGCTGCACACGTTTTTGGCAGTTGGATGGAGCAACTGCCATTCACTAAGTTCTGAGAACCCCCCATGAGAAGATGGGCTAGCCCAAAACCTGTTGGTAATGTCAGATTTCTACAACTTACTGTAAGTGACAGCAACATAGGAGAAAAGTAATTCATGGCTCTGGAAGAAATGTACTTCTTATTTGTGTATGTTATGTATTTGTGTATGTTTTTTTCATGTATTTTAAATATTAAGATTTTCATGACAGAGGTCCTTTAATTGTTAACCCCTACCTTATAAACCCCTTGTGTTCACTATAATTGGCTTTAACTACTTGCCGACCGTGTCACGCCGATGGGCGTGGCTGCCAGGACCGCCTAACGCCGATCGGCGTAAAGTCCGGGGGCTCTGCTTTGCAGGAGATTGCGTACAGGCTGCATGCGCATCTTCTGCTAGGTGGGCAGAGCGGAGCTCCGCCTTCAGTCTCCGGTGATCGCCGCTAGGGAGACGGTTAGTCGGCGAAACCGCCGTCTATTTACCCGTACTGGGGACAGCCGTGTGACACACTCCAGGTTGGCCTGTACTGCGCATGCAGTCCACTCTGGCCCACGTGGCGGTGATTGACAGCGCCACTCGCGCAGGCGCAGTACAGGTGACTTCATCGTCAGGGACCGGGACAGAGCTGCGGCGAGGGACATGCTGGAAGATTGGGGCTGGAGGAAGCCCCGGGTAAGTAGCAATTATTTTCTTTATTTTCACCTGATAACTCCTTTAAAGCTGTGATCGCATGCAGTCGCTACAGCTGCACAGGTTGGCGATGATGTCACGCTACATGCCTGACTAGTGATGAAATATGGAAGGTAGGGAATAGTTTTAACTATGACGAGCCAAGTAATGTATTTTTTAAGATGTTTTAACTGTGCCTTGTGGTATGTGTAAATTAGGGATGGTGAAACATGAAAAAAAAATGTATTTTTTGTGTTTTACAGGCATTTTATGGGGGAAAATTAGGTGTAAAGTTAAACAATTCGTAGTAAAAAAAAAATGACCCCCAAAAAAGCCTAGATTGTCCTGAAATAAACAATATTTCTATGTATCACTGTGGTGGCATAAGTAATAAAATGTTATTGCTGTATCAATAGCGACAGGAAGGGATACAGTATATTGCCTGGCTACATGCTGCAGACAGATTTCATGATGAAATCCATTGGAAGTCTATCAGAAATCTCCCTAGCACCACCACCCTCTGTCAGGCCACCCACCCAAGTGTAGATGTTCCCCCGCAGGCCCGGGTGAGTGTGGTGGGCTTACCTGTCACACCAACATGAGTTTTCACCTCTGCCGCCTGTACCACATGACACCAGTGCATGTAATGAGGTCAGTGACACCAGGGGAGCTGCACATGGGGGTGGGGGGGGGTGGGGTCAGAGACCGGTCAGGGGTCTGTTGCTAATCAGGAAATCAAACCTTGTTTCTGTTGTGTACTCGATTAAACCCTTACGTCAGATTTTCCAGCATGCCCAATCGATCCTTTTGACAGATTTCAGTCAAATCCATCAGAACAATCGATTATGTGGCCATGTTACGGCATCCTATCTGCCAGATTTGATCTTTACGATTGAATTGGCCAGATGTCGATGCCTGAAATTGAGTAACACATGGATACTTTTAACCATCTAGAAATCATCTGGCGTGCCCTAATGCTATTTGTGACCTGCGAATCAGGAAACTAAGAGCTGTAAGCTAATAATTGCAGTGCCACCGATCACTTGAGCCAAGTATTCATACCTGCCCATCATGTGGCCTGGCGGATAACTACGCGATCTGTACTGAGCCAGTGAAATATTGTGTCACTTTGACCTGCACATCACAATAAAAGCGGCATTGTGTTTAGTCGCTATTGTTATCAGCAGCAGGAGACAATGTCCCAACAGCTAAAGGAAAAAAAAATAATATACAATGCAATGTCTATTGCTACATCACTAGAATGGAAAGTGCTCCAAACACCAACTCGAGATTAGGAAAAGGGAATAGGTTACAATATGGTTTATTACAATTTTTTGGGACTTTGGGCAGAAGTTTTCTATAGCACTTTCTTGAGTTTGTCTGGGTTGGACTGGGTCAGACTATAGCATAACCCTCACTGATAAGGCATTGCAGCCATAAAACACTTCCCTGTCAGTAAATAGCTTCTGAGAGCAGGAAAGAGATAAAGTGTCAATAGTTCATTGACTTGTGCCAGAGCTCAAATCTATGAAGGTATCATTGAGCAGAGACAAATGTGACAGTAAAAACTGTGACAGTAATAAAACTGTGGGATATCTAAAAAAAAAAAAAAAAAAAAGTAATTTTTAAGAGAAGGATAGATACAATTGTTTTTCTCAACAGTTTATTTTCATCTCAGATGTCTTTTAACCACTTAAGGACCGCCCCCAGCCGATGGGCGGCGGCAAAGTCCGGGCCCAAACGACCGCAATACGCCCATCGGCGGGGGCGGCTGCGGGAGTGGCTATGCGGCGATCGCGTCATTTGTGACGCGATCAGCCGCCGGGGACTGGCTCCGCCCACCGCTCGCTGTAACCCGCCGGCCATTCGGAAGCGCCGGCGGGTTACTAGCTGCCCGATCGCCGCACGGAAAGTGTATAATAGGCGTTGTAATGTATACAAAGCCTATTATACTGGCTGCCTCCTGCCCTGGTGGTCCCAGTGTCCGAGGGACCACCAGGGCAGGCTGCAGCCACCCTAGTCTGCACCCAAGCACTCTGATTCCCCCCCCCCCCTGCCCCCTGATCGCCCACAGCACCCCTCAGACCCCCCCCCCCCCCCCCTGCCCACCCCCCAGACCACTGTTTGCACCCAATCACCCCCCTAATCACCCATCAATCACTCCCTGTCACTATCTGTCAACGCTATATTTTTTTTAGTCCCTAATCTGCCCCCTACTCCCTCCTGATCACCCCCCCACCCCTCAGATTCTCCCCAGATCCCCCCCCCATGTACTGTATGCATCTATCCCCCCTGATCACCTGTCAATCACCCGTCAATCACCCCCTGTCACTGCCACCCATCAATCAGCCCCTAACCTGCCCCTTGCGGGCAATCTGATCACCCACCCACACCAATAGATCGCCCGCAGATCCGACATCAGATCACCTCCCAAGTGCAGTGTTTATATCTCTTCTCTCCTCTAAACACCCACTAATCACCCATCAATCACCCCCTATCACCACCTGTCACTGTTACCCATCAGATTAGACCCTAATCTGCCCCTAGGGCACCCAATCACCCGCCCACACCTCAGAACGCCCTCAGACCCCAGCCCTGATCACCTCGCCAGTGCATTGCTTGCATCTATTTCCCCCCTCTAATCACACCTTGAGACACCCATCAATCACCTCCTGTCACCCCCTAGCACACCTACCCATCAGATCAGGCCCTAATTTGCCCCGTGTGGGCTCCTGATCACTCGGCCAAACCCTCAGATCCCCCTCAGACCCCCTTCCGATCACCTCCCCAGTGCATTGATTGCATCTATTTTCCCCTCTAACCGCCCCCTGAGACACCCATCAATCACCTCCTGTCACCCCCCTAGCACTCCTATCCATCAGATCAGGCCCAAAACATCCTGTCATCTAAGAGGCCACCCTGCTTATGACCGGTTCCACAAAATTTGCCCCCTCATAGACCACCTGTCATCAAAATTTGCAGATGCTTATACCCCTGAACAGTCATTTTGAGGCATTTGTTTTCTAGACTACTCCTCGCGGTTTAGGGCCCGTAAAATGCCAGGGCAGTATAGGAACCCCACAAGTGACCCCATTTTAGAAAGAAGACACCCCAAGGTATTCTGTTAGGTGTATGATGAGTTCATAGAAGATTTTATTTTTTGTCAAAAGTTAGCGGAAATTGGATTTTTATTGTTTTTTTCACAAAGTGTCATTTTTCACTAACTTGTGACAAAAAATAAAATCTTCTACGAACTCACCATACCCCTAACGGAATACCTTGGGGTGTCTTCTTTCTAAAATGGGGTCACTTGTGGGGTTCCTATACTGCCCTGGCATTTTAGGGGCCCTAAACCGTGAGGAGTAGTCTAGAAAACAAATGCCTCAAAATGACCTGTGAATAGGACGTTGGGCCCCTTAGCGCACCTAGGCTGCAAAAAAGTGTCACACATGTGGTATCGCCGTACTCAGAAGAAGTAGTATAATGTGTTTTGGGGTGTATTTTTATACATACCCATGCTGGGTGGGAGAAATCTCTCTGTAAATGGACAATTGTGTGTAAAAAAAATCAAATAATTGTCATTTACAGAGATATTTCTCCCACCCAGCATGGGTATGTGTAAAAATACACCCCAAAACACATTATAATACTTCTTCCGAGTACGGCGATACCACATGTGTGGCACTTTTTTGCACCCTAACTGCGCTAAGGGGCCCAAAGTCCAATGAGTACCTTTAGGATTTCACAGGTCATTTTGAGAAATTTGGTTTCAAGACTACTCCTCACGGTTTAGGGCCCCTAAAATGCCAGAACAGTATAGGAACCCCACAAATTACCCCATTTTAGAAAGAAGACACCCCAAGGTATTCCGTTAGGAGTACGGTGAGTTCATAGAAGATTTTATTTTTTGTCACAAGTTAGCGGAAAATGACACTTTGTGAAAAAAAAAAAAAAAATCAATTTCTGCTAACTTGTGACAAAAAAAAAATCTTCTATGAACTCACCATACTCCTAACGGAATACCTTGGGGTGTCTTCTTTCTAAAATGGGGTAATTTGTGGGGTTCCTATACTGCCCTGGCATTTTAGGGGCCCTAAACCGTGAGGAGTAGTCTTGAAACCAAATTTCTCAAAATGACCTGTGAAATCCTAAAGGTACTCATTGGACTTTGGGCCCCTTAGCGCAGTTGGGGTGCAAAAAAGTGCCACACATGTGGTATCGCCGTACTCGGGAGAAGTAGTATAATGTGTTTTGGGGTGTATTTTTCCACATACCCATGCTGAGTGGGAGAAATAACTCTATAAATAGACAATTGTGTGTAAAAAAAAAATAAAAAAAATGTCATTTACGGAAATATTTCTCCCACCCAGCATGGGTATGTGTAAAAATACACCCCAAAACACATTATACTACTTCTCCTGAGTACGGCAATACCACATGTGTGGCACTTTTTTGAAGCCTAACTGCGCTAAGGGGCCCAAAGTCCAATGAGCATCTTTAGGCTTTACAGGGGTGCTTACAATTAGGCACCCCCCAAAATGCCAGGACAGTGAACACACCCCACAAATGACCCTATTTTGGAAAGTAGACACTTCAAGGTATTCAGAGAGGAGCATAGTGAGTCCGTGGCAGATTTAATTTTTTTTGTCGCAAGTTAGAAGAAATGGAAACTTTTTTTTTTCTTTTTTGTCAGAAAGTGTCATTTTCCGCTAACTTGTGACAAAAAATAAAATCTTCTATGAACGCACCATGCCTCTCACTGAATACTTTGGGATGTCTTCTTTCCAAAATGGGGTCATTTGGGGGGTATTTGTACTATCCTGGAATTTTAGCCCCTCATGAAACCTGACAGGTGCGCAGAAAAGTCAGAGATGCTTGAAAATGGGAAAATTCACTTTTGGCACCATAGTTTGTAAACGCTATAACTTTTACCCAATCCAATAAATATACACTGAATGGTTTTTATCAAAGACATGTAGCAGAATAACTTTCGCGCTCAAATGTATAGGAAATTTTACTTTATTTGAAAAATGTCAGCACAGAAAGTTAAAAAAAAAATCATTTTTTTTCCAAAATTCATGTCTTTTTTGCTGAATATAATAAAAAGTAAAAATCGCAGGAGCAATCAAATAGCACCAAAAGAAAGCTTTATTAGTGACAAGAAAAGGAGCCAAAATTCATTTAGGTGGTAGGTTGTATGAGCGAGCAATAAACCGTGAAAGCTGCAGTGGTCTGAATGGAGAAAAAGGCTCTGGTCCTTAAGGGGCGAAAAGACTGTGGTCCTCAAGTGGTTAAGGTGGCAAACCGCTCTACACACTGCTTTTTAGTAGGAGGGCTTTCACTTTTAGTCCCCTATACCTTCCTTGTGGTTTTGGGACACCCAATTAGGAAGAGGAGAGTTCCGCACTACAATACACAAAACTTTATTTGCAAAGTAGGTTACAGTACCGAACAGGAGAGGAGTACAGCCAGATGGGGGGTGTCTACAGCTGTTTCACACCATGTATCTGTGGCGCTTTATCAGGACAATAAGCATAGATATTACCTGAGCGCGCCCAGATTGGTGCTGCTGCTCTCTAAGTCTGCTCCAGACATTACATCTCATTTCTGCTACTTTAAACCTCTTAATGAAAAGACTGGACCGAAATTTCAGTGGATTCTAATGTAGCACTTCTCCAGCAACACCTATAACCTCTCAGAACACCTGGATTACTTGGGATGGCAAAGATTTAAGCTGGATTGGATCTTCCTTGGTATCACACACGGCTGAACACTGCACACCTTCCTTGGAATTGACCTGAGACCTTAAAGACTTTCTGCCTCTTTGTGCCTGCCCTCTCCCATCCTGTGAGTAACTTTCATCGATTATCTACAGCATCTATGCTCAATAGACTATATTTTTCTACATATATTATACATTATATCTTCAAATTCCTAAATAAAGAACTGTGTTTTCAAATTCATGCTGTCCATCCATACATCTCTGTGTAAGGACAATTCAGTCTATACAGGCCCTTTGATCTCTGCAGGATACCAGCCACAGCTGACAAACTTCACACCTTGACTCTAAATAGGACCTATCTCAGCAGGAGCCCTGAGCTGTCTCTTGTCCATCCTAATGTGTAAACATCAATATTCAGCAGAGAGACTTCTAGCTGTATACCAACCAAGAAATATCTATCCAATTGACAAATCCACAATAATTCTACTGAAGTCTGTTGGAATCTTCAGAAAGACAAAGAGAGGCTCGAGAGGACGTGGGAAAAGATATTCTTCACCGCAGAACCAAAATAAAGGTCCGTACACACGCCGGACTTTAGGCAACGACGGGTCCGTCGTTGCCTCCCGCTGGGTGGGCGTGCCAGCGACAGTCCGGCGTGTGTACGCTCTGTCGTCAGACTGATACGGCTGTTTCTGAGCGATCCGCCCGGCGGATCGCTCAGGAACAGCCGTATCAGTCTGACGACAGAGCGTACACACGCCGGACTGTCGCTGGCACGCCCACCCAGCGGGAGGCAACGACGGACCCGTCGTTGCCTAAAGTCCGGCGTGTGTACGGACCTTAACTCTGTGACAAAATCTGCAGAGTACACCCAGCCAACAACCCTAATAGCTCCAGCACAGCTGACAGCCACACATCTGGAGACTGTTCTGTCTTGGAGTCATCAATCTCAGACCCTAGCTCCCAGGGTAGCCCCATCAAGGCTGTCCTCTGTAATGTCAGATCGATAAACAACAAAACAGCAATCATACATGATCTAATAGAGTCTTCTGATCTGGCCTGCCTGACTGAAACCTGGCTTTCTGAACCAGTTGGCCCCACCCTGGAGGCTGCCGTGCCAACAAACTATTCCGTGATATACTGCAACAGGAAAGGACGCAGGGGAGGAGGGGTTGCACTTTGCTTTAGATCAGCTTTGAAAATCAGACCACTTACTGTAGGTCCTACCAACTCGTTTGAATGCTTGGGGGTGCAACTTTCAGCTGAGAAAAACATTAACATATTGCTGATCTACCGCCCACCAGAAAAACACTCAGACTTCCTTAAGGAACTTGTAGACCTCCTATGCAACCTAACACTGGAACACCCCAGATGGATTGTTCTTGGAGATTTCAATACATGGGTGGATGACTCCTCTTCAAAACTTGGAATAGAGCTACCTCGTGCCTTACATGAACTGGGCTTCCTCCAATCAATCAGCTCTGCTACTCACAGGAAAGGCCACACTCTGGACCTTATATTCCATACTGGGCTGTCAATAGCCAATGTGGAAATTAATCCTGTTGCCTGGTCAGACCATCACACTATCCACTTCTCCCTCTCAATACCAGCCGTCAAACACCAGGTCAAGAATCAAATAAAATATCGCCGCTTAAAAGGGCTAACACCTCAACATATCCGAGATAACCTTAGCTTTGATGAATTGACTGACTCCAGCTTGGACCCTGATACTCTGGTGTTTAAATACAACAAATGTGTGTCCTCCACCTTTGAGACCATTGCTCCTCTGCGCACCAAATATCTTACTCCACACCATCATGCACAGTGGTTTGATAACGCTATAAAAGAGCTGAAAAGACAAGGCCGAAAACTTGAGAGACTGTGGCGCAAATCTCAGTCCCCAGAAGACAAACATGCCTTAATCCTCCACTTGAAGAGCTACCAAAAGGTAATCACGGGAAAAAAATCATCCTTTCTATCACAAGAGATTGCAAATGCAGTTAACAAACCAGCCCAACTGTTCCACACAGTGGAAAAACTCTGAAGACTCGATGTTAAGTTTTTGACATGCCGGGTTGCAAAGGACCTCTGTGACCAATTTGCCCATTTCTTCACAGACAAAGTCTCCGCTATAAGGTCCGCCATCCAACTTACAGCATCTGAGCCTAATATAGCGCCGAAGACCATTAGCAGAGACAATGTAACACCTTGGTCAAACTTCAAAGAAATTGATGAAGAAGTCACATCAAGCATCCTCCTTCACGTCCGCCTAACTACCTGTGACCTAGATCCTGGCCCAACACAGTTCATGTTGAACTGTCCCGACCTGTTCGTACCGGTATTCTTAAAAATTGTTAACTGTTCCTTAAAATCAGGGATATTTCCTGCTTTACTGAAGGAAGCAATCATCAGGCCTCTCCTCAAAAAACCCTCCCTGGACCCAGATGCAATGACCAGCTACAGACCTGTCTCTAACCTTCCCTTTCTGGGCAAGCTAATTGAAAAAGCTGTTTACCTCCAGCTAGAAGCCAAAATCCTACAAAACAACAGTTATGACCCATTCCAGTCTGGCTTCAGGAAACACCACAGCACTGAAACGGCCCTCATCCAAATATGCAACCACCTGCTCATGGCAAGAGACAGAGGAGAGTGCTCCATCCTCATACTGCTAGACCTTTCTGCAGCCTTTGATACAGTTGACCATGACATCTTAATAAACAGGCTACAGGAATACTGCGGCATTGATGGCATAGTTCTTCAGTGGTTCCAAGCCTTCTTGAGTGGCAGAACCCACAAAGTGTCTATGGGGCCCTTCCTGTCCATCCCTGTATCACTTAGGTATGGGGTGCCCCAGGGCTCAATCCTCTCTCCCCTGCTTTTCACGATTTACATGTTACCGCTGGGAAAACTAATCCAAAAACATGGCCTGACATACCACTGCTATGCAGACGACACTCAACTATATCTTTCCTTCAAGCCTGGTGTGACAGACCCAACTCTAACTATAAACGCCTGCTTACGTGAACTACAGCAATGGATGAATGACAACTGGCTGAAACTAAATGCAGACAAAACTGAAGTCCTTCTGATAGGAGGGCAGAGCATGATAACAAAACAACTTAACTTGCAGTCTTCACCACTGGGAATAGGAGGCACGGATCTGCGCAGCTCTGATCATGTGCGTAGCCTGGGAGTTCTAATTGATTGGGATTTAAACTTCAGAACTCAAATCTCTGCTGTGGTGAAATCATCCTATTTTCACCTGAAGAACATTGCAAAAATCAAGCACCTCATACCCCCAGAAGATCTGCCAACCTTAGTCCACGCCTTCATCACATCCCGACTGGACTACTGCAATGCTCTCTACACTGGCCTTCCAAAAAAGGTCTTGTACCGACTACAGCTGATACAGAATACTGCTGCCAGACTGCTAACCAACCAACCCCGTCATTGCCACATAATGCCAGTCCTGCACTCCCTTCACTGGCTACCTATAGAATGGAGGGTCCTATTCAAGATCGGCCTACTGACATTTAAATCCCTGAATAATTTAGGCCCTGGATACATGAAAGATATGTTGCAGCTGCGTAGCAATCCCCGCATTCTCAGATCAACAGGTTCTAATAATCTAGTCATACCCAGAGTCCACTTGGAAACTTTTGGTCCCAGAGCCTTCTGTCATGCTGCCCCTACGTTTTGGAACTCCTTACCTCAACAGATCAGGACAGCTCCATCCCTGGACGTGTTTAAATCCAGACTGAAAACCCACCTGTTCAGTTTGGCATTTGCAGAAATATAACTTTTGTTGTGTGAATACTTCATCCTACTAATTACTGAATCTGAGAGAGCCTAAGCGCTTTGAGTCCTATGGGAGAAAAGCGCTATAGAAATGTTATTGTATTGTATAGATATAATAACCCCCTGTAAGCTTACTGTTATTCATCACTAAACCGGATAATTACCTGAAAATTGTATGCAGCTTTGCGGGGTGTGGCTCAACTAGGAGACCAGTCGCCATGACACCCACTTCATGCAAGGGATCGTGTTCACGGCAGAGTGGAAAGCATGCTGGGTGTAAGGGCGCGCTTCCAAATATGTGGAACACACGCTAAAGCGTCAAAGCCCGGCGCGGACGTGTAAAAATGTAAGCGCCCCTGATCTCATGCCAATGCCATGGTTTTGGGTCACCCTGAGCTGCACAGTATTCAGTTCTTGTCCAAGCTCCTATCCTATAGAGCCATTGCAATCCCTGCCATACACTGAGGAGGACCGAAAAGTCAGAAACAGGCTGCTAAGCCTAGCTTCAGAGGCATAAGAGATACTTTGCGATAATTCAGCTTTAAGTGAACATCTGTGGTTACCCACAATGCACCACTACTGAATAAGCAAATACCTCCTGTTTTAAGAAGGCAAATTACCCTGAGCATTGGTAGTTTAAATGATGGTTGCTAAACAAGACACACAAGAAAAGGATAAAGGGGAAAGAGGCACCCAGAGAAGATAAAATGCATTAAAGGACTTCCGAGGCCAAAATGAAGAAAACTACACTATACCTTTTTATTAGCAGAATCCACGGAGGACGTCCTGCGCGTCCCCCGCTCCGTTCCGCCGTCAATGCAGGCCTTTCCGTTCCCCCAGGGCATGGCCCGACCCCACCGAACGGGTCGCATGGATTCCACCTCTAAGATGGCCACCGCCTTAATCCGCGGCTGCGCAGTACGCTTTGCTGCGAGTGCGACTGCGCAGTGATGTGAGCGCGCCCGACGTACACTTGGGGAGCATGCCGGGACCTACTACGCGACGGGAGGCGGGCTAAAGGCTGCGCAGACACACTCGCAGCAAAGCGTACTGTGCAGCCGCGGATCAAGGCGGCAGCCATCTTAGAGGTGGAATCGATTTAATAGAATTATATTGCACCGGCAACGCGTTTCTTCGGTGCAAACCCACTTCCTCAGGCCAAATAGCTGTGCCTACAGACATCAGACAAGGCTCTAAATGCCACAGCACTAACAGCATATGAAAAACATAAATCTACCTTTAACAAATACTACAGACAACATTGTATAATGAGAATCAAAAAATAAATAACTGAAATCAAATTTTATATGCATAAATTAGTTTGAATGCTATTATCAGAGGCAACTATCAGTGCCAGAGCAGTTACATGCAATTTAAGTAACACACAAAATACATGTCTGTAGTGCATTCAACGCTCAAATGCTTTGCATACATTTGCATGCACGTGTAAAGCATGTGGTTCCATTTAAACAAAAGTTATTTTATTACATCATGCTAAAATATGTGCATAATACACAAGTATAAAAGCTAAGGCTATAGGATTGCATAAAATATATATATAGAAGATTAAACATTAAATCTCATAGACTAAGCATACTACACAATAAACAAATGCAGCTGCACTGGGGTATATCCCCAGTGTCATACGGTTTATAAAAATAGCATGTCATTAATAAAGAAAAACAAAAACATGTGCCTAAAGATAAATGTGCTACCGGTATATGGTCCTGTGGAATATGATTCCAGGGAGGGCTGCATCAATGGGACATCATTCATCCGCATATTTTACATACTTCTGGTACTGTAGCAAGCGAGGATAGTCAGGAGAAGCACCACTAAGGCCTCCTTTCCACGAACTGTTTCTAGGCAGTGAAATGCCTCTCAAACTCTCACAACTGCTCACTGCTACCTGATACCTGCTCACTGTTGCCAGGTAACTGCTTGCTGAGGACACAGCTTAACAGTCCATGGAAGGGAGACCTTAGAAGACGTAGTATATAAGCGCTTTTATTGCATCAAATAGGTGGCATTACAATGACAAACACTGTTTCGGGCCTAGATTTGCTGCAATCTGACAAAGGGCTAGGCCCGAAACAGCGTCTGTCACTGTAATGCCACCTATTTGATGCAATAAAAGAGCTTATATACGAATACTTCTGGCACTGTGACACACTGCACCATTTGGGCTCCTGTTGTCTCTGTGTTTTCTTTCTGCAGGGTGCAATTTTTATTATCCCAACTTTTTGTCCAAGACACACAAGAAAGATCATTCAGCTTAACCTGGGGAACAAGTATTTCCGATCTCTCTACACAAGTGGCGAAGGAAACCAGAATTACGGCTTAGCAAACAGTGACTAACGGACTCTTCTGTAATGGCCAATCCCTCCTGCAATTTACTCTACAATCGAGGCTGCTATTTTTCCCTGAGAGGTTTATATCTGGAGTATAGAATATGGCATGAGTAAGGCGTACTAGTTTGGGTGTAACCCCAGCCTGCTGTATTATATCTGGCAGCGAATGGACGAGATTAAACCAGGAAAGATGCTCAATATAGATCACAAATAAAGCTGACTTATCTCTTGTTTATCAGCAATTGTCTAACATTCTTCTTCTGTTATGTGCAAAGGACGGAAGGCGAGTCATGTAAACAATAGCGCAATGCATGGAGGGCGAGTCATGTAAACAACAATAGAAAGATAATACTAGTCCCTCCCTGAGAACAGAAAGGAAGGGAGGCGGGGCCAGAGGGGGGAGGACAGGTGCGGAAATGGCATGATGTGAATTATTGTGACTATAGAAATGATTCACATTTGCACATGGCTTATTGTCATGCCTAGGCAGATATGGGGATTGCATGTTCTTCCTGTAAAAAGAAAGAAACAAAAAAGAAAATACTGGTTGGGTCACTGGCTTACCTCTAAATTGGCCAAGATATTTGACTGTCACCACTGGGAGATGTGCTACCAAAGCAATTTAACTCCATTCTGTCTCGGTTCCTAATTGTAATGCCTTACTGGCTGGTGCCTAACTTTAACACTCTGACCCCCCTCCCTTCTGTGTCTTATATAAAAGGACAACTGCAGTAAGAGCTATACGGAGGCTGCCATATTTATTTCCTTTTAAACAATACCACTTGCCTGGCAGTCCATCTGATCTATTTGGCTGTAGTAGTGTCTGATTAATACCAGAAACAAGCCTGCAGCTAATCTTGTCAGATCTGACAAGAATGTTATGCTGGGAATGCACCATGAGATTTTTCAGTTGATTTACTGTCCGATCTTATTTCCGATCGATTTTCTTATCAATTTCCATTTACTTCTATGAGAAATTGATCAGAAAAAACGATCAGACATGTCAGAAATTATCTATCGAACCATCTATCTACCGATAAAACATATGGTGTATTCTCAGCATAAGAAACATCTGATCTTCATATGCTTGTTCAGGGGCTATGGCTAAATGTATTAGAGGCAGAGGATCAGCAGGGCAGCCAGGCAAACGGTATTGCTATAAAGGAAATACATATGGCAGAAGCTAACTCGCACCAAACCTAAACCCCAACATTAAACCCTCAAACTATGCACCTGGCATTAAATATCCAGGTATCGCATTTTAACAGAACAGGTGACCTTAGTTGGAACAAACCATGTGAGAGGGGTTCACAGTCTGTTACATAGTTGTCATAGATATTTATCAAGACTTAAAAAAAAAAAAAAAAATAATCATTAAAAATTCTGCGTCCATCAAATTCCACCATTTCTACACTCAGCACCTAACGGTTTCAAGTAATGGAGGAAACGTGAAGAGGGGGATCTATGCCCCATCAATAGCCTCAGAGAGGTTATTGGATGATGAAAAGTGGCATCTGAGACGATCACAAAATAGCAGTAGAAACAATATCCTCAGTATGTTAATGATTAGACATACCAAGAATGTCATAATTTTAGGACCACTCTGACAAAAACTTACACTGTCAGGTTTCTACTACAGCATCATAGGAGGAAAGTACTGCATTGCACATTTTACTCTGTGAGAAATGGGCTTTTCAATTATGCGTTTTCATGTATTTTAAATGTTACAATTTTTTGCAATAGTGGTCCTCTAAATGTGATGTGATCATTCTTTCTTCTCCAAAACTCTGAGGACAGACTTCCTGTTGTGCAGCGAATGTTTAGAGCAGGGGTAGGGAACCTATGGCTCAGGAGCCAGATGTGGCTCTTTTGATGGCTAAAGCTGGCTCACATACAAATCAGTAGAGAAGCTACACTGCTCAAGAAGTGCAGCTTAGTGTGGCAGCGCAAGTAACATTTTCAAACTAGGCACCCTACTGCTGTAGCATGCACTACTAACTTACTCGCGCTCCCCCAAAATGAACAGCTGCTCCAATTGTCCCACTCTGCACCCTGTCAGGTCCAGTGACTTTGTAGGACGAGATTCCCGCACTTTGATTGGCCCAATAGGCTGCCTGTCACTTGACAAGCAGCCTATTGGGCGAAAGTGCAGGGACCTCGTCCTACAAAGTCAATCAACCCCCAAGTCAGCTAGCTAATTGTACAAGCTGTTCGTTTGTATTTCTCCTGTCTGGCTCTCTGGGAAATTGCTGATGTTGCTGTAACCCAAGAGAAGCTGAAGATGTGTCTGACACTTCCGCTGCTGAGCGTATCAACTGCATACACATCACCATAGCAACAGGGACATGAGCCCTCTGCTGCGCATGCGCACTGTCCCAGTTTGAAACATATTTTAAAATGTATTTCCATGAGAGCCATACAATATGTGGCGTTTATGGCTCTCTCAGCCAAAAAGGTTCCTGACCCCTGGTTTAGAGTATGTGTTATTTAATTCCCTTACTTCATCGATCTATTCCTAGAAGAGCTCTATTAGATGTAATGGATTGGAGAGATTATTGCTGCTTGGGTGATGCGGTTGCACCTGTTGCAGTAAAACGGCCCAAGACAGAGCACCTGTGAGTATCCTGCGGATGTCACGCCCACCAGCTAGGCCAATCACCTCTTATAAGTTCAGATATAACAGACGGTCCTTGGTGAGTGGGGATTTCACTACACTGTTCTGTGTGTCTATTCGTCAATAGTTGTATGTTCTAAATTTCATTTTTTTTGTTTCTAAAGTAGAACTACAGTCGAAGCATGCCCTCAAATTGCCACACTAATAATTACCATTTTTTAGGCACACTATAAAAACCCGGATTCTCTTTTTGGTAAAGAAAACTTACTTTCAGTATCTCCTTGGGCTTAATCACATGACTGCTGACAGGAAGGTGCAACCCTTCACACCTTGTGTAGGATACATCCATGCCATGCACACAGTGCAGGAGAAAAGCTTGTTTGCTCATCTAATAAAGCAGGGAGCTTTTTTTGATGGCAGCTACACGGATTGCATGAGAGAGAGAGAGTGTTTTCGATGAATGAACTGCATATGACATTACTATGCCATATATCTGCTTCCAGCCTGTCATTACTTTAAAAATACAAAGACAGGTAGGATAACTTTATGGTCAGTAAGGAGACGGCAGTTATTTTTGTACAGTAGGTTACGCTACTTTGACGGGTAGCATACAGTCCAAATTTAAAAAACATTACTGGAACATACTACTGAAAACCGATATATCAAGTGAAGAAAAGTTTTTAAAAAATGCCTTTGTGGGCAGTATTACCCATTATAGCACAATGATAGCTGAAACCACAAGGTCTACAGGCAGATTCGGAAATCATCTTTTATGAATTACCTCCCCTTATCAGTTTAGCTTCTGTATCCTATGACTTATCTAGCCTTATCTGATCTGTTTACTGCACAATTCATCTCTCCTCATCTCATGAGTGATCGTTCCTTATAGTTGAAGTAAACAATAAGTACCGATAAGGTTAAATAATTCATGGAATTTGAGAAACCACTCCAGTGTGAGGCAATTTTCACAGCTATTTTTTCAAGCGATCTCACCACGTGGGTACAGGAGCGTGATTACACAAATGATGTTTGCCGATCCCCAATGACTCCCGTACAAAAGTACTGCGATCCCTTGTTTTCCCGTTCGCACCCCATTATGTGTTCCTGCAGGTAGGGAGATGAATCGGGGGAACCTTGTGCGTCGCTGTAAAGTTCCTCAATCCATCTTCAGGTGAGAAATGGGGTTTAGGCACTGTAAATACAGATCATTGTGAAAGGGGGGTGTAGGCGGAGGTGTGACCTTTGTCTCAGGCCTGTACCCTTGTACCGCTAATGGAAAGACACACAGATGCTTTGCTACCCCACCTGCTGGCTGTCATGATCAGAGAACAAACCTAAAAAGGCGCTGGTTCTCTTTTCACTACAGCCACTATTTGTATTGACCTGAAGAAGCAGGAGAAACATGTGAAATGCATTGTCTATTGTGCAATAAAGTTTTTTGAAATTGCTATATGATCGTCTCTCATCAAGGATGGTAAGCCAACTACTACCTCTCGTTTTCAATAATTTTTTAAGTATAATATTTTTGGCCGCCTCCACCCACCAGTTACCTACTGTCTGCACCTCTGTTGGGAGGTTGCAATTTCTGCCTTTGTTGGGAGGTTTTATTTTGTTTTTTTTTGCACACCTCCCTCAATCCAGGGCCCATATGCAATTATCTTTTCTCCAAAGTTTTCTCCTTGGTGAGATTTTCAAACTTGTCAATAAAATGTCTTTTAAACCACCAGTAAGTAAGAAAATACTCAATCTTAATCTTATTAGTACATTTTCACCTAGTTTTTGGCACTTTTTTAATTACAAAGTGCTAAAAAGTCTTCTAAATAGAAGATGGAAATTGATCTCCTAGGAGGTGAAAAATTGAATTGTATATGGGCCTAGGAGTCTACATACCGGAGACAGAACACCTATGGGCAATTACCCCAACCCGAAAGGGAGCGGAACTCTCCTATAGGCTTTAAAAAGTGTACTCTACCTGAGATGAGGGGAACGAGTTGTGTCTTACTTACCTGGGGCTTCTCCCAGCCCCCCAGTCTTACAGGTCCCTCTATTTACTTGTGCTCCGCCCCTCTGAAAGTTCACAGTCCACATTAGTCGCATGCATAGCCCCGCGCTTCCTTAGTTGTGCTCACATGCCTGGGAACATTCTCCCAACCACAGGAGCGCGATTGAGGAGGTGCACAGCCTGAGCCACTCTCATGCAGTTTCCCCTGACGGGGGATCTTACAGAGGGGCACAGCAACAGAACGGACTGGGAGGAAACGGGGGGACCTGTAGGGCTCACTTCCCACTTGCGCCACATTATGTGTGGTCAGCAGGAAGCGACGGCGTAGTGTCTGATTGTCTAGCTTACTGCAACCATCTGTTGCAGAGCGACAAGTGTGAATTGCAACTATTTATAGGAGCCGTTCAATGTCAGTTTTGCGGAGAATGGACAAAAAAAAATAATCTGTTCTCGGCCGAAGTGGGAACACTCCCTAAGGCCTCGTTCAGACTATACGCGCTGCCGTGCGCATTTGGGCAGCGCATATAGTGTGCAACACGCAAGAACGGCAGAAGGGCATAGACAGCCCTTCTACCGTTCCCATCATATGCGCTGTGTGGCAGCGCGATTGCGCTATCGCGTGCTGCACGCATTTTTGGTAATCGCAGGGCAGATCCCATTCATCGTAATGAATGGGATCTGCAGCACAGCGCATAGGAGCGCAGATGGTGTGCGATCGGACGCGTTGCGTTCCGATCGCATAGCCATCTGCACTAAATGATGTGAACGAGGCCTAAGACTACGCGGAGGAAGAAGGTAAGTTAAGGTACATCAGGCAATGATGGGCAGATTCAACCAAGAGACAAATCTGCCTCTGATCCAATCTGATTAGAGCGAGATCTGCCGGCTGCCCAGACACCAAAGGCCGATTCCAGATCAATCACAGCATGAAATCTCTCGGGAATCGGCTGTGATCCCTGCCATCACAGGCTTTGCAGGCCCCGCCTACTCCCTCTCCCCAACCGGAAGTGCAGCAAATGAGCAGAAAAACCTCCCCATTTGCCAAAAAAAAAAAAATAGGTCCCCGGCACCCCCCCCCCCCCCCTCCATGCAGAGTAGCGGGAGCGCCTGTAATTGTTTCCCTTCTTCAAGATGCTGCTTCACAGCAGAACACTCTCTGCTGCCATTTGCAGTTTCCTGATCATGTGACCTGCATGGGGTCCCGGGACCAAGGGGGGCCCATGATATCATTTTTAGCAGGGGGCCCGGTTAAGTCTAGTTACGCCCCCTCCCTAGTGTATTAATGTGCATTTATACATTGTATATGGGAGAAAGGATATTGCACAAGAGTACTTTTAAGTAGGAGACCATATGGAGTTAAGAATAAACGTTCCTTACCCTTGTATGGTGTCCGGCCATTCGGAGGCCTCCTTCAGGAATCTGCACTTTACACCTTGCAGAAAAGAGAGCGGCAGCTTTAAAACGGATTAGTACTTTTTTGTGATGTTTGTCAGAGTTGCGTTTGTGTGGAGAAATCCAGTTCTGTTTTAAAGGGCAACTGAAGTGAGAGCGTCATGGAGGCTGCCATTTTTAATTCCTTTTACGCAATACCAGTTGCCTGCCTGCCTGCCCTGCTGATCCTCTGCCTGCAATAATTTTAGCCCTAGACCCTGAACAAGCATGCATCAGATCAGGTGTTTCTGACATGATTGTCAGATGTGACAAAATTAGCTGCATGCTTGTTTCTGGTGTGTTTCAGACACCACTGCAGCCAAATAGACCAGTAGTGAGCAGAAGTAGTAGTGAATGCATTTGTTTGAACATTTGCATGTGAGAGTGCGAAGGGTTAGTGAAATAGATCAGTAGGGCTGCCAGGCAACTGGAATTGTTTAACTACTTGCCGATTTCTCTACGCCAATTGGCGTGAGCAGTGCGGCAGCCCCAGGACCGCTCCACGCCGATTGGCGTGAACGGTCTTCTATGGGGCTAGCAGGAAACTGCGCGTGCATCTCCTGCTTGGGGGGTGGAGTTCCGCCCCGCCTTCAGTCTCCGAGCGGCACTCGGAAGACTGTTAGACGGTTTTGCCGTCTAATTACTTTGTACAGCGCTGCGATCTGCAGCAGTGCTGTACTGGGGACAGCCATGTGACACGACTGTCCCCCTGGCCTACAGGAGAGCGATCGACTCTCATAGGCTGAAGCCTATGACAGCCGATCGTGTGATTGTCTGGGTGGGGGGGGGGGGGTGGGAGGGAGGGGAAAGTTAAAAAAAACAAAAAAATATATATATATATATATATATATTTTTTTTAAATAAAATTTACTATTTATTTATTACTTAAATATTTATTAAAAATAAACAATGTGGGGGCAATCAGACCCCACCAACAGAGCGCTCTGTTGGTGGGGAGAACGACCACTTATGTGCTGTGTTGTGCGGCCCTGCAGCTTGGCCTTAAAGCTGCAGTGGCCCAATGAAGTAAGAATGACCTGGTCACTAGGGAGGTTTAACACAGTGGTCCTCAAGTGGTTAAAAGGAAATAAATATGGCAGCCTCCATATACCATTTGCTTCAGTTGTCCTTTAAGGTGGCCATACATCTAGCGACTTAGCAGCCTATCGACCATGCAACTCGATAATTATCTAGTCGGTGCCGTCAAGTGTATGCCCGATTGATGATGAGACCAATTTCGGGCCAAGCATGTCGATCGACATGCTGCAATATGTCGGGCCGTCGTGGTCAATCGGTCTGTGGTGGTAACGGCAAGCAACAAATCCCCCGGCACTGTTCCCCTAGTGCAGGGGTCTGCAACCTTTAAGACATAAAGAGCCACTTGGACCCGTTTCCGAAAAGAGAAAAAAACTGGGAGCCGCAAAACCATTACAAAACAAATCTATCACTGTATATATTGACCCCCATATGCACAAATCGTTAGCAGATATGACCCCCATATGCACAAATCGTTAGCAGATATGACCCCCATATGCACAGATAGTTAGCAGATATGACCCCCATAAGCACAATCCTTCAGCAGATATGACCCTCATACGCACAGTCCTTCAGCAGATATGACCTCCATATGCACAATCCTTCAGCAGATATGACCCCCATATGCACAAATCGTTAGCAGATATTACCCCCATATGCACTGATCGTTAGCAGATATGACCCCCATATGCACTGATCGTTAGCAGATATGACCCCCATATGCACTGATCGTTAGCAGATATGACCCCCATATGCACAGATAGTTAGCAGATATGACCCCCATATGCACTGATCGTTAGCAGATATGACCCCCATATGCACAGATAGTTAGCAGATATGACCCCCATATGCACTGATCGTTAGCAGATATGACCCCCATATGCACAGATAGTTTGCAGATATGACCCCCATATGCACTGATCGTTAGCAGATATGACCCCCATATGCACAGATAGTTAGCAGATATAGTCCCCATATGCACAGATCGTTAGCAGATATGACCCCCATATGCACTGATCGTTAGCAGATATGACCCCCATATGCACTGATCGTTAGCAGATATGACCCCCATATGCACAGATAGTTCGCAGATATGACCCCCATATGCACAGATAGTTCGCAGATATGACCCCCATATGCACAGATAGTTTGCAGATATGACCCCCATATGCACAATCCAAGCAGATCTGAAAAAAAAAAAAAAACCATTTACTCACCTCGTCAGAAGACCTCCTGTCACGATGTCCTCCTGTCCCGACCTCCGGTCCCGACCTAGTGGCGCGCAACTCCTACGATGCTCTACCTACGTCACGTCCTGCCTGCAGGGCTACGGGAAAATGGCCGCCCGAAGCCCTGCACGGCACTGGTCCGGCGGCCTCTCTGATAGGCTGCCGGCCAGCAACTACAGCACACGTCACATGCGCCCCGCAGCCAGTCAGCCACTGACACCGGAGCCGCGGCGAAGGAGAAAAAGAGCCGCATGCGGCTCCGGAGCCGCGGGTTGCCGACCCCTGCCCTAGTGTATAAATGTGCATGTACAGTATGTGTGTATTTATACATTACCTGTCCTGTGTCTTCTAATTCTGACGCTCTTCCATTAGCGGTATACACAGCCCCGGGGGAGCATAGCATGTATGGGGCTAATGGAAGAGCGGTGGATTCAGAAGACGGGACGATCTACATGCTCGGTCCGAAAATGGTTGCACTGTCAATCAGGCATGCAATCGGCAGTACCAATTTTAATCCGATTCGATAATTATCGAATTGGATGGTCGATCAGCCACCAAGTTGCTAGATGTATGGCCAGGGCCGGATTTCTGGCAAGGCCACATAGGCCATTGCCTAGGGCACCAGAAATTTAGGGGCGGCTCAGTGAGGGGCAGTAAAGCTGTTCTATGCAGCCATCCCTATATACAAAGACAGAGTTAACCTTTGAACTCTCTATCCTGTACTTGTGTCGTCCCTGCAAGACCTGTAAGCTCTTTTCTGCAGGTACACATACACCTAACTCTCATGATGACACAATGATTCCATCATTAACGAGATGGCAATCATAACATAAAAGTTCTTAAGGAAAACATAATTTATAATCTATACACATATTACTAAAATAGTTATTGTCTGTGACATCCAATGATGGAAAGTAAGTAGATTTCTCATTGAGGCACACAGAGATAACAACCATACAACCAGTATCGTTGGCCTTGGACGGTAAAAAGTACAAATCCAGCCCTGTGTATGGCCACCTTAAAACAAAACTGGACACAACACTAATGGAAAAGCACTAAAGAGGACAACACCTTTTTTAAATCTGCCCTGCTCTATTCTGCAAGGTGTAAGGTGCAGATTCCTAAAGGAGGCCTCCGACTGGCCGGACACCATACAAGGGTAAGGAACATCTATTCTTGACTTTACACGATCTTCTACTTGAAAGTACTCTAGTGCAATATATTTTCTCCCGTGTACAATTAATTCAAGCTACATCCCCTGGTCCATTTGACCTATTATTATTAGCATGACAGAACTGCGCCTGATTTGTTGACATCTATGAAACTAAATCTAAGTCACCATCATCTAAATACAGATCTTTCTCAATATGCCACAGGTCACTGAACACCTGACACCATCTTTAGATGGATCAATCACAGGCTTCACAATGCCCCAAAGGAACTGACACACACACTGGGATTTATATCACCACGTTGTACATGACTGCTGTGAGCAACAAGTCAGGAGAAGGACTTATGTGCCGATTATGGAGCCTCTAATTACTGAATGGCAAACTGCTGGCATCAGACACACACAGAGTGCTTGTGGATACTGTGCCAGGCATGATCCATGAGTACACCGTGACAATGTCCTGGGCTGAAAGCCACTGACTTAAGTTATTACTAAGTGAAGCAGTTAGTGCTGGTGCCTGGGGTGATGCAACTGGCCTTGATTTACCACCTTAAAGAGGACCTGAACTCTTGCACAGGACAGAAGGAAAACAGATACATTCACTCTGTATGTATTTAGGGAGTTTAGCCTGTCCAGTTCCCCCCTGATCTGTGACTAATCACAAGTTGTAATTTGATCTCTCAGCTGTGTCAGCTGGCTGCCATGGCAGAGCAGCTAATTTGTAAACACAGGTGGTAAACCTTATGTCTGCTTCCACAAAAGCAGGAAGTAAACACACAGC